>NW_006412228.1:4026-6171 GCF_000296735.1 Chrysochloris asiatica
GGAGAAGGATATCATGCTTGGATAAGTGGAGGGTCAGCAAAAAAAGAGGAAGACCCCTAATAAGTTGGATTGATAAAGTGGCGGCAACAGTGGGTTCAAACTAACAATTGTGAGACTGGTGCAGGACTGGGCAGTGTTTCATTCTCTTGTACACAGGGTTGCTATGAATGTTAAGTGACTTGAGGGCACCTAACAACAACAACATATATGAGAAAGGTATAAAAAGTTTTTATCATTGTAATTTTTAAAGGTACTTCAGGTTTTACCTACTGGCTGTCAGAAAGTCTGGTGCCTTCCTGCCACTTAACCTTCAAAAACTCCTTTCTCTAGGATCCTCAGCACTTGGACTGGGTTTACACAGTTTGGGCCATGATCTTAGTGAAAATTCCTGATATGCAAGAGAAGACAAACCATGAAACAAAAGCCAAACTACAGACTTTACAATTCAAAAGACGGGGGAATATTGATTTGCAAAGAAATGATTTTTCTAAAGAGTGTGGTGACATTGTTTTTATATGGCCAAGTATGATACCAACCTGTTCTCTGCCTCCAAGGTATATGATTACGGAATCCCTTGGTTTAGTTCATATATGCATTTAAGTCAACCTTGGCTTTTCACTATAGAGGAAATAAGGAGAGCCCTGGGCATATGCCAAATACAATGTGTAGAAGTGGAAAATCTAAGAAACTTCAGGGAACAAAGTTAGTTTATAAAAGTAGCTTTCTGTGTATACCTTATGACCTCCACTTGAAGGTCCAAAAGATAAGCAACCTTTTGTTAACTTGCTTTCTTCAAAATTGATGAAAGGAACTACAAGAACAATACAACTTTCCAAGACCAACCTATCAACCCACTCTGTGAGTCTTCCAATAGGAAACCCAAAGCAGAAGGGAGCTGTACTCCACCTATCCCCTACTGATTCCCATATTGTTCAAAATGTTGTTGTTAAGTACCATGAGTCGGTTCTGATTCACAGCGACCCTGTACAGGGTTCCCGAGGAGCAGCTGGTGGGTTTGAACCGCCGGCATTTAGGTTCAAAATTCAGTACTTTCCCAACAGTGCCACAGTAGGAGCTCAATGTTAATGATACTTGCATTGGTTTCAACCAATCCAGTGATGGACAAAGGAAGATTGCTAATGTACTGAAGATCTGGTAGCGTAGTTATTACAAACCGGGCTGCTCATCTCATGATCATCAGTTCGAAACTACCAGCTGTTCCGCGGGAGAAAGATGAGGCTTTCTACTTCCGTAAAGATTTGCAGCCTTGGAAACTCTGTGCAGGGTCACTATGAGTCGGAACCGACTCCACAGTATTTAACAACAACTGAATCACTAGGCAAAGCCACATCGGTGCCTGTCTTGACAGATGTGTAGTCTCTCATTCGAGTCATCTGTTTCTTCTTTTATCTGGAGTCAATAAAATTCTTTCTACTAAAGTCACATCTGCTTTTCCCACCTTGACAAAGAGGAAACCACGGAACCCTACTGCCGCTTGTAAAAGACCTCTGTGGAGTACACGGAACTACTCCCCTGGGCACCAAGCGTCACTGAAACCGGAAGAAGGGGAAGTGTGCGTTCATTTGCAATCTGGTAGTTCACTTTTGTTGCCTGTCGGCCTGGTTTACTAGCAAATAACCCCTCAGGCTCCTGTCCCGGGGTTTGAGGGCTCTGCTCCCGCTCTTCGCACTTCTGGTCTCTATCGCCCTAAAGTGTGGGATGTCCTCTCGTCCGATAACCCTACGTCAGGACTTTCCTCGTCCTGCGGGATTCTGGCCCACCTGCTCTCTCTGGACTGCCAAGTAGGTGGGCTGCACCTGTGCCTCCTGGTGCATTGACAGGTAAAATCACTTGAATCCACGCTAAGTAAAAGTGTGGATGGACTCATTCCTTGGAAACCTCATACAAGTTCACTACGAGTTAGAACCGACTCAGTGGCACTTTAACACCAGCAACAATAATTAATAATGAGGGTCCAGCTTCCATTACCTATAAAAGTCAATTCTGGACGTACTCCAGCGCCTCAGATGTGATTTTATTTAAATACGCACAGTCAGGTTGGCGTGAATCTCTGAAATGCCCATTTCCTTCTCTCCATTCTATGTAAATTTCCTTTCACTTACACACTCAAACCAACAAATTAAG
>NW_006412228.1:6891-7878 GCF_000296735.1 Chrysochloris asiatica
TATCTTCATTGCTGACTTTCCCCCTCTTCTACTCACCAGTAGACCAATGTGGTCACCAGCAAGCTTACATGCCTGCTCATGTGTTCTCTTTGAGTTTGTCCTGAAGGGACTATATTGGAAACTAAGCTTTTTTAAAATGATGCCGTTTCTTGCTTTGTGTATGTGTTAAAAATTATATTACAAAATCCCTTCCTAATTTTAACCTTTTTTTTTTTCATACCTGTGTAATATGTGGCCATCACCATTATTAATTTCTAAGTTTTTCCATCACTCTTAGCAGAAACTCAGTGCCTCTTAAGCATTAACCCTTTTCTCTTCCACACAACTATCCCTAGTAACCATCTGGGCTCTATACAGTTGCCTATACTAGATATTTCATTTAAGTGGTACTGTACAATGATTGTCTTTTTGTGTCTGATATATTTATTTATTTCACTTAGCCTATAGCATTTACAGCATTGATCCATATAATATTAATCAGAACTTTTTTCCTTAATTTTTTACTTTTTCCTAAATTGAGTGGATGGTTAAAGAGCAGATCATCAGTTTTACATTGAATAAATCATATACTTCATTTCCTTTCAATGATTGCAATTCCCTCCATGCAACATGCCATCTGCCTTCCTCCCTGTGATTCTTGTTTCTATTACAACTTTTTTCATAATACTTCTGAATTTTGTCCTTAGATAAATGCTGCCCGTTTGATTTTGAATTGTAGCCATATCATAGTGTGCATTCCTCACGAGTGTTGTTGTCTCCCTTATATTCCTATCTAATACTCTAATATTTCCTGTTCACTTCAACCAGAACAAGGGACCACTGAATGGCTTAAAATTAGAAATGCTGTGCACCAGGGTTGCGTTCTTTCACCATATTTATTTACTTTGAGTGATAATAATTTGAGCAAATAATTCAAGAAGCTGGATTATATGAACATAGTATCAGAATTAAAGGAAGACATTAAAAACCTGCAATATGCAGATGATG
>NW_006412228.1:8098-9002 GCF_000296735.1 Chrysochloris asiatica
GTCGAAAGCCTTTGCATAGTAGTCACTAAAGCACAAGTAAACATCTTTCTGGTATTCTCCTCTTTCAGCCAAGATACATTTGACATCAGCAATGCTATCCCTAGTTCCATGTCCCCTTTTGAATTAGATTGAATTTCTAGCTATTCCATCTCAATGTACCATTTCCACCATTTTTAAATTATCTTCAGAAAAAAAATTACTTACATGTAATATTAATGAGATTGGTTTTTTTATTATTATTTGGTTGCCTTTCTGAAATGGGCACAAATATGTATCTCTTCCAATCAGTTAGTCAAGTAGCTGTCTTCCAAATTTCTTGACATAGTTGAGTGAGCACTTCCAATGCTCTGTTAGTTTGTTGAAATACTTCATTCTGTAGTCCATCAATTTCTGGAGCCTTGTTTTTCACCAATGCCTTCAGTGCTGCTTGGACTTTGTTCTTCAGTACCACTGGCTCTTGATCATAGTTTACTTTCTGAAATGGTTGAATAGTGACCATTGCTTTTGGTACACCGACTTTCTGTATTCTTTCCATCTTTTTAAAATTATTTCGGCATCATTCAATATTTTGCCCACAGAATCCTTCAGTGTTGTAAATGGAGGCTTGAATTTTTTCTTCAGTTCCCTCAACTTGAGAAATGCTGACTATGTTCTTCCCTTTTGGTTTTCTAACCTCAGATCTTTGGACATTTCATTTTAATACTTTGTCTTCTTGAGCTATCCTTTGAAATTTTCCCTTCAATTCTTTTACTTCTTCATTTCTTCCATTTGCTTTAGCATCTGTATGCTGAAGAACAAGTTTCAGAATCTCTTCTGACATTCATATTTGTCTTTTCCTTTCTTATCTTTTTAATGACCATTTGCTGTCTTCACATATGATATTCTTGAAGTCATCCCACAGCTC
>NW_006412229.1:0-661 GCF_000296735.1 Chrysochloris asiatica
ATCTGGGCCTGGGCTTTTGTTGGTCAGGAGTTTTTTGATGACCTGGCCAATTTCTTCTTTTGTTATGGGTTTGTTCAAATTTTCTACTTCAGTCTAAGTAACTTTTGGTAGGTCGTGTTTTTCTAGAAATGTATCCATCTCTTCCAAATTTTCAAATTTTTGGAGTATAGCTCTTCATAGTATTCTGTTATTATCTTTTTTATTTCTTTTGGTTCTGTTGTGACTTCCCCTGTGTGGTTTCTAATGCGGTTTATTTGTGTCCTCTCCTCTTTTCTTCAGTTAGTTTTTCCAATGGTTTGTCAATTTTATTAGTCCTTTCAAAGAAACAGCTTCTTGTCTTGTTGATTCTTTCTATAGTTTTTCAGTTTTCTATCTCATTTATTTCTGCTCTTATCTTTATTATTTACCTTCTTTTGCTGACTGTAGGTCCCCTCTGCTTGTCTGCTTCTAATTATTGAAGATGCTGTGTTGATGTGTTGATTTTGTCTCTTTCCTCTTTTTGGATGTGTGCATTTATCACAATAAATTGTCCTCTCAGGACTGCTTTTGCTGTGTCCTAAAGATTTTGATATGTTGTGTTTTCATTCTCGTTTGTTTCCAGAAACTTTGTGAATTCATGTTTAATTTCTTCTTTTACCCAGTCGCTTTTCAGCAGGGTGTT
>NW_006412229.1:3116-3927 GCF_000296735.1 Chrysochloris asiatica
CAAAGGCTCCAGTGTATTAATTTAATATATATAACTGAATATTTAGATGAAAGCAATTTGCCATTAACTGCCAGTGGCCTCATTTGTTACACTCGGCCCTAGAGGGCCTCGAACCTCTGACTAGTCTTACACGGTCTGCAACACATTCTGCCACTCTTTGTCTCTTCACTGGTGCATTCAATCCATTGACATTCAATGTAATCATCGATAAGTATGAGTTGATTGCTGTCATGTTACTATTTTGGTGGTGCTGTTCGTTCTTTGGTTCTGCTTTCTTTCCCGTGCTGGCTTTATGTCCTTTGAGTTGTTTCTGGTCTGTTTCCTCCTAGTTTCTCTGTTCACTTGTTCTGCTTGGGAATTCATTTTTGTGATATGTTGTGGAGTGTTAACTTTCTTTGGGGTTACCTTGTAGTCTTCTAACTTTTCCCTGCATTTAGGATACTCCATTGTAACCTGTAATTTACCTGGCATCCTCACCACCTGGGCTTCCATTACTGCGTTTGTCCCTTCTTTGACATTGATATGTTTTTGGATTCAGTTGATCTCCCAGTTCTTTTGCATTTGTCTTTGTAGTCTCGTTCTGTTCTGGACTCCGCTATCTGTTGGCTATGTTCCAGGTGGTGTTTCCATACTGGTCAATCTCTGTTTGTAGTCTGTTTTTGTTGGTTCTCTGTCCACAGAACTCCCTTTAGGATGTTTGGAGTGCTGGGTTGGGTTTGATAAAGTCTCTCAAATTCTGTTTATCTTGGAATGTTTTGATCGCACCCTCATATTTGACTGATAGTTTTGCGGGATAGAAGATTCTTGGTTG
>NW_006412229.1:4507-6759 GCF_000296735.1 Chrysochloris asiatica
CATCTCTTCTAGTCTGCTCCTTTCCACTTTCAGGTTATTGTCTATTTCTGATATCTTATTATTGATCACCTGGACATCTTTTTGCAGGTTTTGAATTGTTTCCAATGCTGTGTCAATCCTATTTGATTGTTCCTGCAGTACTTTCCTTACTTCTTCCTTATTTTCCTTGACCCCTTTTCAGATTATTTGAATTTGTTTCCCTATATTTCTTCTGAATTCCCTCTCAGGCATATCCAAAACCCTCTCTCCCTCCTCTATAAAGCCTTTGTCTGTCTCCTGCTCATTTGTGTCAGCTGGTCTCTTCTGTTTTTGGATATGCTTTGATAAAGTTGATTGTTTCTTATTGGTCATGGTTATTGTTTTATTATTGTTATTATTAATATGATCAGGAGATGGGCTTCCCTTTTTGTCTGTAATGCATAGCAGATGTTGTTTTGTCTTGTCTTAGTGGTGGAGTATTATGTTGTATGCTTATAACTTGGCTGTATGGCCATGATTGCTGCTTCTTCTTATGTGACATAGGGAGGATAAGTTCCCACCTCCAGGAAGGATGTGTGATCAAATGGCCTAAAAGCAGAGACAATATAAATGCATGGACAGAAATCACCACTTTGGAAAAGAGATGCAGTTTTGGTTAACTTTTTTGTGCTACATCATCAGTGTGTGTGCAAATGGAAGCCTCTGATGGGGTGGGGGTTACCCCTCTTTCAGGTCTCTCCTCTAGCCACTGCCGTATAGGTGGGCAGATATATATTGGGGAGTGGAGGAGAGAAAGATCAACTGCTATTTTTGTGGCTGGTTGTCAGTTTCCTGCCTGTGCTCAGCTTCAATCTTGGGATGGTTGAGACCTGTTCTGTTGGGAATTTTCAGGTTACGTTGAATTTTTCTTGCTCAGCAAGCTCAGGCGGCCGCCCAAGTTGAAGTTTTTTATCTTTTCCTTGTCCTGTCAGAGGAGTAGCTGGTAGATCCCTGCTGCTACCTGAGAGTGGGAGCAGGGTGGCTTAGATGCAGGGCTTTAGATTTGGGACAGCCGATGACATCACAAGTTGCCGCCTCTCTCCACCTCTCTGTGCCCTGAGTAAGATATCCTGCCTTAAGAACGCACTGAGATCTTAAGCCAGGGCAGGGAGATTTTGGGGGGAGATAGTTATGTAGTTTCTTGCAGATTAGCTCACCCCCCCTTTTTTTTTTTTCCTTCCTGCTGTAAACGCTACTTTAGGAACAGGCTGGCCTTAACCCCACTCTAAAATCTCTACAGTCGCTGGAGTGACCCACATCCTGCTGGAGACAATCCCAAAATGCCCATTTTTGTTTTGTTTTGTTTTGTTTTGCTTAGCAGCGTGATTTCTCAAAAATGCGAGTTTGGGAGACTGAAATATTAGAATTTATGATAGATCAAAAGCCA
Source organism: Chrysochloris asiatica (assembly GCF_000296735.1). Lineage (NCBI taxonomy): Eukaryota > Metazoa > Chordata > Mammalia > Afrosoricida > Chrysochloridae > Chrysochloris > Chrysochloris asiatica. The sequence goes on from NW_006412229.1 coordinate 5,913, forward strand.
TGGATTTGGAATATTAACATTTCCTTTGTGAGGTCTCCTTATTTTCTCACCGGAGCTTTCCCTACCTGACTGCCCTTACTGTAGACCGGAAACCGCAAATACTTTTTACAACATTATAAATGGAAATTATGTGTGTGGACCTTGGCAGATGGAATACACAGTAATTCAATTTACTGCATCTGTGGGGAGAGATAATGAAAAGTTCAACATCATCAGCCAAAACAAGGCCAGGAGCCAACTGTGGGACTGACCACAAATTGTTCATATGAAAGTCCAAGTTGAAGTGGAAGGAAATTTAAACAAGTCAATAAAATTCAAAGCATAGTCTTGAGTACATCTCACCTGAATTGAAGGACTACCTCAAGAACAGATTTGATTCACTGAACAGCAATGAGTTGTGAGATACCATCAAGAATAAATAACATACACAAAGAAAGCAAAATGTTATCCAAAAGACAAGAAAAAAGAAAAGACTAAAATGGATATCAGAAGGAACTCTGAAACTTGCTCTAGAAGTCAAGTTAAAACAATTGGAACAAAGTATGAAGTAAAAAACTGAACAGAAAATTTGAAAAGGCAGTGCAAGAGGGCAAAGTAAAGTAGCATAATGAAATATGCAAAGACCTGGAATCAAAAAGCCAACAGGGAAAAACAAGCCCACCATTTCTCAAGTAGAAAAAAAATGAAGGAAAAATATTCAAGCCTCAGGTGGAAATATTAAAAAATTCTAATGGGACTCCTGGTTTGGCACTGTTGAATAAGGACTGGACTGCTAACCACAAAAGCAGTGGTTCAAACCCACCAGACGATCCTTGGGAACTCTATACAGAGTTGTTGTGAGACAAAA
>NW_006412229.1:7979-10073 GCF_000296735.1 Chrysochloris asiatica
ACTCCATCTCTCCACATCATCATCAATGCCTCCGTCTCTGGTGTCATTGCTTCTCTGGATAGGGTCCTGCACTCTGCTCTTCTCCTTTGATGGTCTCAGGGTCCTCCCCTCCTGGACTGCAAGATCAACCACTTACCTCCTTTTGTTTCAAAATGTCTACCTTTACATTTGCAGCAATCATAATTAGTCCTGATAGCAATTATTCACTATTGAACCATAAGAGTCTTATCCCCATTCCTTTCACCAGCCCCGTCCAGACAGGTTGGAACCCACTCAGTGGAGATTCTACCTTTCCCATTACCCTCTGAAACTAGGCTGCCTCTTGAAAGCTTGTAAGCCAGTCACTTTGTGCCTTTGTAGTCTCCCTGTTTTGGGTAGCCAATGTGTAAGTTGCCCATCCTTGAATATCCTGTGTACCCTGGGGGTGGGAATGATCCTCACTGTAAGATTTGTTTCTTCTTAATAGCTACTGTATCAATAAGTATAGGTCAAGTTTATCAAATTGTAGCAGATTACTCTTTTTTTTCCTGTTCTTTCTTGCTGTAGTTGAGTTCTGATCATCCAGCTATTGAAGCCAGGTCAAATGGATGTTATCTGCAAGTATGGGTGTTCTTGAGCATCTCCCCTCACTTCATATCAGCTGGACACTTCATTCTCCACTCTAGTCTTCTGTGACGAATCTACAATAATAGTGGGTGATTTTAATACACCACTTTCGAAAAGAGATAGAACAACCAGAAAGAAACACGACAAAGATACAAACTAAAGAATACAATAAGCAAACTGGATTTCATAGATATGTACAGAGCATTCAACCCAACAACAGCACAATACACATTTTTTTCCCAGTGCACATGGAACATTCTCCAGAGTAGACCATGTGTTATGCCACAAAACAAGCCTCTATAAATTTACAAATATAAAAGGACTACAAAGCATCTTCTCAGACCACAATGCTATCAAATTAGAAATCAACAATAGGAAGACCAAGAAAATAAAGTCAAATACATGGAAAGTGAATAACACCCTGCTGAAAAGTGACTGGGTAGTAAATAAATAAAATGTGAATTCACAAAATTCCTAGAAACAAATGAGAATGAAAACAAAACATAACAAAATCATTGGGACATGTTGAAAGCAGTGCTAAGAGTACAGTTTATTGCAATAAATGCACACATCCAAAAAGAAGAAAGAACCAAAATGACTACATTAACACAACTTCTCCAACAATTACAAACAGACAAACAGCAGAAACCTATAGTTACCCAAAGAAAAGAAATAATAAAGGTTAGATCAGAAATAAATGAGATAGAAAACAGAAAAACTATAGAAAGAATAAACAGAACAAGAAGCTCGTTCTTTGAAATAACAAATACAACTGACATAACATTGGCAAGCCTCAAAAAAGAAAAGAGGGAGAAGACACAAATAACATACATTACAAACCACATGGACAATGTCACAATGGAACAAAAGGAAATCAAAAGGACAATAACAGAATACTATGAAGAGTTGTAATCCAACAAATTTGAAAACTTAGAAGAGATAGTTACGTTTTTATAAAAACACAACCTACCTAAACTTACCACTGATTGTCCGTTAGCTTGTCATACTGTGGTGGCTTGTGAGTTGCTGTGATTTCTGAAAGCTATGCCATCAGCATTTTAAATACCAGCAGGGTCACCCATGGTGGAAAGGTTTCAGATGAGTTTCCAGTTGGAGACAGATTAGGAAGAAGGAGTGAAGAACAACCTCCAAACATTTAGTCATTGAAAACCTTATGAAGAGCAGAGAAACATTGTTAGATATAGTGCCGGGAAATGAGCCCCTCAGGTTGGAAGGCACTCAAAATACGACTGGGGAAAAGCTGCCTCCTCAAAGTAGAGTTGACCGTGATGACTCGAATGTAGTAAAGCCTATGGAAATAAAGCCCACGGGACCTTAATTTGGTAATGAAGAGAAACAACTGTAAACATCCATTGAAAATTGGAACATGGAATGTACGAAGTATGAATCTGGGAAAATTGGAAGGTGTCAAAAATGAAATGGAAAGCAGAAACATTGATATCTCAGGCATTAGTGAGCTGAAATGGA
>NW_006412230.1:0-2275 GCF_000296735.1 Chrysochloris asiatica
AAAAAGAAATTTTTGGTTTTCAACCATTTCAAGAGTTAATATATGATCAAGAGCCAATGAATGATACGAAGGAAGATGTTCAAAGCATATTGAAATTATTGGAAAAAAACAAGACACCAGAAATTGATGAAATAAAAACTGAAAATTTTCAATAAAGTAAGGTGGCACTGAAGACACTCACTCATGTTTGCCATGAAATTTGGAAAACAGCTATCTGGCCAATTGACTGGAAGATATCAGTATTCCTTCCATACCAAAGACAGGTGACCCAACAGAATGTGGAAATCATCGGACCATATCTTTGATATCTCTTAGGAGTAAATGTTTACTCAAGGTAATCCAGAGAACTTTCAGAGGTTCATGTCAGATTAGAATAGAACATGGAATGAGGAATATCATTGCTAATGATAAATGGATCTTGGCTAAAAGCAGAGAATACCATAAAGATGTTTACCTGTGCTTTAAAGACTATGCAAAGGCATTTGATTGTGTGGATCGTGACAAGCTATGTGCAGTGTGACAGCATTGCCAAGTATGAGTATTCTTGAACACTTAATTGTGGTCATGAGGAACCTGTACATGGACCAAGGGGCAATTGTTTAAACAGAACATAACACGGAATGGTTTAAAATCATGAAAGGTATGTGACGGGGTTGTATTATTTCACCATACTTATTCAACCTGTATGCTGAACAAATAATCAGAGAAGCTGAGTTATATGAAAAAACACGTGGTATCAAGATTAGAGGAAGGCTCAATAACCACCTGTGATATTCAGAAGATAAAACCTTGCTTGCTGTAAGTGAAGAAGACTTAAAATATTTACTGATGAAGAACAAAGACCACAACCTTAACTATGGATTGCATCTCAATATAAAAAAAAAAAAAAAATCCTCAGCACTGGACCACTAAACAACACTGTTACCAAAGGGGAAAAGATTGACATTGTTAAAGACTTCACTGTTCTTGGATCAGGCATCAATACTCATGGAAGCAGCAGTCATGTAATCAAATGACATTTTTTTTTAAAGTTTTTAATGTGAATTATGCGATAGTTTACTGCTAGTGGAAAGAAGCCACCACTAATTTGTCAGTTTGTCATATTGTGGTGGCTTGTGAGTTGCTGTGATTCTGATACCTAGGCCACATGGTATTTTAAATACCAGCAGAGTCACCCATGGTGGACAGGTATTAGATGAGAGTACAGATGAAGACAGACAAGAAAGAAAGAGAGACGAACTAATTCTGAATCTTTAGTCACTGAATACCTTATGAATAGCAAAGGAACACTGTCAGATATAGTGCTGGAAAATGAGCCCCTTAGGTTGGAAGTCACTCAAAATGTGACTGGGGAAGAGCTGCCTCTTCAAAGTAGAGTTGACAGTGATGATGTGAATGGAATAAAGCCCATGGGAAATAAGCCCGCGAAATATTCATTTGCTAATGGGGCACAACTCAAAATGGAAAAAAAAAAAAAAAAAAAAAAACAGCTGTAAACATCCATTGAAAATAGGAACATGGAATGTTCGAAGCATGAATCTGAGGAAAATAGGAAGTTGTAAAAAATGAAATGAACGCATAAACATTGATATCTTAGGCATTAGTGAGCTGAAATGGACTGGTATTGGTCATTTTGAATGTGACAACCACATACTTTACTATGCCGGGAAGAGGAATGGTGTTGCATTCATTGTCAAAAAGAACATATCCAGATAGGTCATGAGGTACAATGCTGTCTGTGATAGGATAATATCCATGTGCCTACAAGGAAGCACAGTTAATACAACTATTATTCAAATTTATGCACCAACCACTAAAGCCAGTGAGGATTAAATAGAATTCTACCAAAGTCTTCAGTATGAAATTGATCAAACATGCAAGATGTATTGATCATACTGGTGATTGGAATGCAAAGGTTGGGAGCAAAAAGGAAGGATCAATAGTTGGAAAATATAGCCTTGGTGATAGAAATGATGCTGGAGAACGCATGATACAATTCCGCAAAATCAATGGATTTGTTCACTTCAAATACCTTCTTTAGACAGCATAGCAGATGACTAGACACATGGACCTCACCCGGTACAATATATAGAAATCAAATTGACTACATCTGTGGAAAGAAAAGCTGGAAAATCTCCATATCTTCAGTCCAAACAAGGTCAGGGACAGACTGTGGAACAGAATATCAATTACTCATATGTAAATTCAAACTGAAGCTGAAGAAAATGAAAACAAGTCCACAAGAGCCAAAATATGACTTTGAATATATCCCACC
>NW_006412230.1:4376-5122 GCF_000296735.1 Chrysochloris asiatica
CTGGAGAAGGATATCATGATTGTTAAGGTGGAAGGTCAGAGAAAAGGAAGAAGACCCCCAGAGAGATGGATTGGCTAAGTTGTAGCACAATGGGCTCAAGCGTGGAAACAATAATGAGTCTTGCCCAGGACTGGGCAGAGTTTTGTTTTGTTGTGCATAGGGTCGCTAACCACTCTAAGCTTATCTCATATTATTGATTGCATATCAGTGTGAGGGTCTGTTCCAAATCAAACTGGTATCATCGTGTTTTTGGTTTTTACTTGTTTTCCTTCAAAAAATCTGTCTTAAAATGGTACTCATTCCCTTTCATCTTTTTACTTGCTGGTCAGTTGTTGGTTTTAAAACTCTAGTAATTAATTATAAACTGCATACAATTTTCTCTCATACAACAATTCTGTTCCCACAACTTAAGAAAATAGAATTCTATTAAGAGTTAATAATATTTTTTTTTCTATTTACTGTAATGCAGATAAATTATATTCATACTTGTACATGAAAGTGAAAATCTATACATCTCTATTGACCTAGGGAGCATTTTTAAATTTTTCTATTTTGTTAAGTTTAACCACAAAATGTTTTTAATTTCACTGCTTAAAAAACATTATTACACATCTAACTAATCTCAAAAGTATAGCCAAATAATGCTTATGAATCAGGAGATAGGAAGTTGGCCCCTGTGAAAGCACAAATCACCAGTTCCCAAGGGTTTGTCACAGGAATGGCTTACATATGCCCTTCCTAAAGAA
>NW_006412230.1:5899-9125 GCF_000296735.1 Chrysochloris asiatica
GATAATTAAATTTCATAATTTGAAATGCTTCAAGATATTCTCAAGTAAAAAGTTCAAGTTAGATTAGTTATTTTTGAATAGGAAGGCTTAAACCAAAGCTGCAGAAGAATGTAGAGGTAGAATCTAGACAGAATATTAGTCTTCATTAAATATTGGAAGGTGTGTGTGATAGAAGAACATTTGCTTTGTGAAGGAGCAATCTAAGGTAAGATGTTTTTTTCTCGTTTCCTTAGATGCTATGTGCAAATGTGACTCCTGGTGTGGCACTGTACGACAAGCACTCCACCACAAGGTCAGTTTGAACTGCCAGGTCTACGGTTCAAACTTACCAGTGCATCCTTGGAAACCCCATACAGGATTACTATGAGCCAAAACCTACTAGATGACACTTAGCAACAACAAATGTGCAAATGAGGAGCTAAGGTAAAGTGGCCATAATAGAACTCACAGTGTACATTACCAATAGGAAAATTATATTGCTAAGAATATTATTCAGCTCAAATCCTTTATAGATTATGCTTCAAAGGAAGAAAGAAAATGATCATATATATGTAATGTTGTTGGTGTTGTTGTTGCTGTTAGGTGCCATCAAGTAGGTTCTGACTCATGGAAATCCTGTATGCTGTTTCTGAGGCTGTGAATATTTATGGAAACAGAACACCTCATATTTCTACAGCAGAAGAGCTGGTAGCTTCAAACTGCTGACCTTGTGATTAGCAGCCCAGTCCACAACCACTATGTTACCAGAGATCCTTACATATGCAAAATACGGTAATAAAATTGAAAGAATGGTAAACCATAGCCTATATGTAATTCCATGTGGTTTAAAGTCATTCTAAGCAGAAATTCAGAGCCATTCATTAACTCTGTAATAGAAATTCTTTTTAGGGCATTTTTCCCCCCAGATGTAAGACATGAGAAGTGACTCTAATTCCATGGCACATAAAGAGACTTAGTAATGGCTATGTTGTTGTTGTTAAGTGCCATTGAGTTGATTTCAACCCATAGCGACCCTGTATATGGTTTCCGAGGAGCACCTGATGAGCTTGAACCCCTGACCTTGCAGTTAAATCAACTTTGCAGTTTGGTGCATTAACCCATAGCACCACACCAGGACTCCACAGTGATGACTATGCAGTGGTCAAAACAAGGCACTGTTGATTTAACTGCAAGGTCAGGGGTTCAAGCTCATCAGGTGATAATTTATAGTAATTATGGCTCTTTTAGATAATTTTGAAACAAACATTTGATATTGAAGGAAATAAAAAATGAATCACATATAGTGTTTAGACAGAGATTAAAAAGTTATTTTATAGGAATAGTAAAAATGTGAATCAAAACACACAACATTGCTGATTCTTCATTTAATTTTGAATTCATTCATGGCTTAAATAACCTGATTCCCTTCATGTTGAAGTTGTATCTCAGTACATTTATTGGGGAAATCCCAAGAAAAATATGCACCTATTGAATTCATCTTACCTGCCCTCTAGGTTAGAGGTCATAATGGCATCAATTTATTTGCAGGTACTATGGATTTCTGAATTTTGTGTTTTAGTCTAATTTTTCCACTTTATTCTTTGACTCTAGTGAGATTGAAGCATATTAGCAAGCATGGGCAACCAAACTATCATCACAGAATTCCTACTCATGGATATCTCAAGCTCCAGGGAGTTCCAACTCTTACAAGGTCTGCTGTTCTTAACGATTTATCTGGGAGCCATGGCTGGAAATCTTCTATTTTAGTAATTGTGACAGACCCACATCTTCACTATCCAATGTACTTCTTTATAGTCAATTTATCCTTCATAGATCTTTTCTCTATTTCAGTTGTTGTTCCCAAATCAGTTGTGAATTCCTTGACAGGTAGAAAATCAATCTCACTCAAAGAATGTGCTGCTCAGATTTTCCTGTATACTTTATGTACATTTTCAGAACTTGCAGGTCTTGTGGTGATGTCTTATGACCGCTATATTGCCATCTGTCGTCCCCTTCATTATGGGCTCACTGTCACCCCACAGGCTTGTACACAGGCAATAGGAGGCTCATGGGCCAGTGGATTGCTCTATTCTGCCATCTATACAGTCAACATGTTCATGCTTCCATTCACAAAGTCCAATGTGATCCATCAATATTTCTGCGATGTACCTCAAATTTTGAGGATTTCATCTTCAGAGGTTCAGTTTTCTGAATCTGGGCTCCTAACTATAAGTTCTGGCATTGTCATAGCATTTTTTGCCTTCATGGTTATGTCATATATTAAAATTTTTTCAAGTGTGCTTCAGATCCATTCTGTGGAAGCTCGGAACAAAGCGTTAGCTACTTGTACTCCACAGTGGGCTATTCTCTTTTTGTTTGTAATTTCTGTTTTAATTACTGCTCTAGGTCCAATTGCAAATAAAGCATCTCTTACAAATCTTCTGATAGGCATGTTCTACACCATGCTGCCACCGTTTTTAAATCCCCTCATCTATAGTCTGCGGAACAGGGAAATTAACAGTGCTCTAGGCAGAATGTACAAAAGATATTTTGAGTGCCCAATCAGAGTTTTACTTGATTAAGATTCTTAAAGACAAGAAATTTTGAAAGAAATTTTGCTTATATTGACTCTATATTCTTCAATTTAAATCTATGACTTTAAGATATCAAATATTTTGTTGTGTGTTTTTATATTTGTAGCTCACATATGTGGTTATTAGCTATACATCTCTGTGTCTTATAGTTCCTTTAAAAAGAAAATCAAATGAATAAACCCAATGACATCAAAGTCAAATCCAACTCTGATACCCCATATGTATCAGAGCAGAACTGTATTCCATTGCTACAGGAATAGATCTCTGCTTCTGAAATAGATCACTTCCTAGTTGCCTGTGGGTGAACAGGAATCTAGATAACTTTGTTTAAAAGTAAGTACTCCTTATTCTTCTCACTCATTTTAATATTTGTATAAATCATAAAGATTTATTGAAAAAATGAGAAGTTTGATCCACATTGTAAAAATATGTGTAAAATCTTTGATGTGTTTCTGACCTATAAACAAAGAATGGCATCATAGAGAAAGACCATGCCTTAAGCATCCATAATTAAACAGGGGCCCATCCACTTGAAACAATTCCAGGGTACTGAACATGGCCAACCTGGAAAAAAAAATGTTGAATTATTTGCATTTGAGAAGACTACTTTTTAATTTTATTTTCTTTAACACTTATACAAATTCCTTAAGCCA
>NW_006412231.1:0-8928 GCF_000296735.1 Chrysochloris asiatica
TGGAAATGTAAAGGTAGATGTTTTGTAGCAAAAGGAGGGAAGTGATTAACTTTTCAGCCTGGGACCCATCAAGGGAGAAGAGCAGAGAGCAGGACCCTACCCAAAGAAGCAGTGATGCCTGAGTTGGAAGCAGAGATGATGACATGGAGAGATGGAGCAGTTGGGGAATTTAGACACAGAGAGGGAGAGGGGCTGTGTGCTGATGACTGGGGGGCAGGCTTGTAGTGTATACCCTTTGGTTGGGTGATAATGCATGGAGGGGATTGTAACCATGGCAATGAAATGATATACAATAGGATGAATGTAAAATCAATGTTCTCCCATGTAAACTATCCCATAATTCACAATAAAACGGTAAAAAAAAAAAAAAAAGTTATAATAACTGGTTCTTTTTCTGAGAGAGAGGGTCACTGGGAAAGTCACAGTTGATTTGTTTATGGTCAATTGTCCATGTAGGTCCAAGAGGAAATGCCATCAGTTCTACTTCCCTGTAGTTTGATGAAATGAGAATTGCCCAGAGGATTTTCCTTTTTCTTTTCTTTTCTTTTTATCATGGCGGTCTAGTGGTAATAGGCAGCATATTTAGCAATCAGTACGATTAAGGGCAGTGGCTACTGTTTGAGATAATCTAAGAATGATATCAAAATGAATATGTTCTGACCTAATAATTATAGTTGTTGTTGTTATTGTGAAGTGCCTTCGAGTAGATTCTGACCCATAACAACGCTGTGTAGGGTTTCTGAGGAGAAGCTGGTGAGCATGAACCACTGACCTTGCAGTTCAACTGGCTTTGCAGTCTGGTGCATTAATCCACAGTGCTACACCAGGACTCCAATAATTACAATAAGAAGGGGGAAAAAAGACCATTATGAGTGGGCAAACAACCAGGGGTTGATGGAAAATGAGAGGAATGATTTAAGTCAGCAAATAAAAAACAAAACAGGAATGAAATAGGAATCTTGGTCCAAAGTCTTGAGAGGAAGCTGCTCACTGCCCATGTCCACCTGATTGTCCCAAATGTCTTGAATCAGCTGTTGTCTCTAAAGATCAGCTGCTTCTAGAGGATCTGCGAGAATCTTCAGTTTAATGCCCCCTATTGGATTAGCCTGTCTTCATCTGGAAGCTCATTTGAAACCTGTCCACCGTGGGTGACCCTGCGGGTATTTAAAATACTGGTGGCATAGCTTTCAAGAATCACAGTAACTCACAAGGCACCACAGTATGACAAACTGACAGACTAGGAAGAAGGAGTGACGAACTACTTCCAAATATTTAGTCACTGAAAACCATATGAATAGCAGAGAAACACTGTCAGATACAGTGCCAGCTAATGAGCCCCTCAGGTTGGAATATACTCAAAATGCGATTGAGGAAGAGCTGCCTCCTCAAAGTAGAGTTGACCGTGATGACGCTAATGGAGTAAAGCCCATGGGAGAAAACCCCATGGGACATTCATCTGCTGATGGGACACAACTCAAAATTCAGAGAAATAGCTGTAAACAAACATCCAATGAAAATTCGAACATGGAATGTATTGTAGGACCAAAGAGAAGAATCCATTTCGTATATAAGCTTTAGCACGTCCTCTAGCTCCAAGAAAATAATATATAGCCAGGCAGCTCAAGGCCAGAGGCCAGATGTTTTCCTTTACCCTAGCCTAAGAACAAAGACCACCAGTCCTGACCAATTAAACTGTAACACCTCATAGTTTGCCAATTGTTAACCAATCCAAAGACTGTAAAGCTGAGAAACCTGAGCTGTTTGAAAACTCTATAAAAACCCTGCAGACAAAAGGTTGGAGGCTCTTTCCCTATTCTGCTGCATCGGATAAGGTTAGAGACCTGGCTCGAGCTTGAATAAACAACCCTTATGTATTTACATCGGTGCACGGCTCCTGGGTGGTCTTTGGGGACCCTGAACTCTGGGCATAACAGTATGAAGATGAATCTGGGAAAACTGGAAGTTGTCAGAAATGAAATGGAACGCATAAACATCCATCCTGTGAGCTCTTTTTTTAAACCAAACAGTACTTTATCTTAATTTGTAAAGAATGTCTGTGTGGTACCTTAAACTTACTTGATATGGCTTTTCTATCTAAAGTCTTCTTAATTCCCACCAAGTGATTGGGTTGTTGTTGTTAAGTGCCATCAAGTCAGTTCCAACACACAGTGACCCTATATAGGGTTTCCAAGGAGTGGCTAGTGAGTTTGAACCTTGTGGTTCGACTTTGCAGTCCAGAGCATTAACCTGCAGTGCCATACCAGGACTGCAGTGATTGGGTGGGACCATGAAAATAAGGTATACAGGGTTGATTAGTTTTGCCCTCCAGCTACGTTTAAAAGAAGTCTTCTCAGAAGTTGAGATGGAAGATCCCAGGACCATCAAGAAGGAAAAACATGAGTGAAGACTGAGAAACAGTGATGGCAAGAGGCGAAGGCTGAAGTAGTGGTTTGGAGAGATGAGCAGCTTTGGGCTCTAGGCCTATGGACTGAGTAAAAGCTGAGTACCTACCAGTAGGAGACTGGCTTGAAGAATGTGCCCCTTGGGCATTCACAGACCATCTAAAACAACTTTGTAACACATGCTTCAGCAGGGCAAAGGCCAAGGGATCACATGGCTGAGAGACTGCAAACAAGAATGAGGCATACCTGCAGTATGGCAGCCAAGAGGCATTCCTAACTGGAGAACTGCTGCGTCCTGAGTTGATTTTGATCCTGAATTGGACCCTGTTCACTTCTCTAATAAACACCATAATTATGAGTATTGTTATGAGGTCTGTGTGGCCATTGCAATGGATTATCAAACCCAGAGGTGAAGCAGAGAGTGCTGTGGGATGGATGGATGGTGTCAGAAGAGAATAAAGAAGGTTGTAGGGTGAAAGCATGTCTGACCTCCACTTCACAGGAATAGGCCTTGGGCTGATTTTGAGTTTGATTCTCTGTCCCCCTTGTGAAGCCAGAGGAAGTCAAACATGGTCCCCACATGGTTTTAGCACTGTGATCTTTTAAAGAATTCTCTATATATGCTCAAATTGACATCAGTACAAAAGATTAGATGAGAAGCTTAGGGGGAATGAGTTTATGTTAAGAAGCCCTGGTGATGTTATGGTTACAGCACTTGTCTGGTAGCCAAAAGGTCAGAGATTCTAACCTACAAGACTCTCCCTGTGAGAAAAATGTGGCAGTCTACCTTCAGCAAAGATTTACAGCCTTGGAAACCCTATGGTGGTTGTAGTTATGTGCTGTGCAGTTGGTCCTGACACATAGCAACCCCGTGTAGGGTTTCCAAGACTGTAAATCTTTACGGAAGCAGACAGCTTCATCTTTCCCCATGGAGCAGTTTCTAGATTCAAACTGCAGACCTTGAGGTGATCAGCCCACCTTGTAATCCACTATGCTATGAGTGGAGCAATTCTATTCTGTTCTATAGGGTCATCATGAGTCAGAATTGACTCAGTGGCAACAGGTTTGGTTTGGGTTTGAGTTTATGTTAATGGTAGAAGAATCATTTGGAAAAGGATAGCGAAAAGGGTTGTACAACTTGAAGAATGTAATCAATGTCACTGAAATGTACATAGAAATTATTGAATTTGTGCATGTTTTGCTGTGTATATTTTCACCAAAAAAATAATTTAAAAATAAACACAAATAATATTAGGTCAGGATTCTCTAACACATCTGAGCAAGGTACAGAGGGTTCCCCAACTTGTAAGACAATCATGAGGTTCCTCTTTTTCTGGCAAGGAAGCGGCAGGGTTCAGGGTGCTGCAATGATTACTCATAATGTAAGAGGAAAAGATGAACAGAATCTCATCAGAAATGAATAAGCTGGCTAAAAAGTGCTGTGTGTTCCCCCTATCAGTAATGCTTGCACTGCGTGGTGTATCACGAGGCCTAGTGGGATGCCTAGAACTAGTTCAGTAGAAGCAGCACAAGGTTTGCAGTTGCAGCTGTTGCCTGAAGGCAAGGGGGAATAAGCCTAAACCTTTGCAAATGGTCAAGGGTAAAGCTATAAAAAGTGATGGATTTGTTTGAAAACCTCAAGGCTTGCCCAGATTGTTCATGCACAAAGAGAAGAAATACTTTGTGTGGTTAGGGATGCACAAGGAAGAAGGCTCTTGAAGAGTCTTCATCTGGATGCTCAACATCTGTTTTTATTTAGGCTCCCAGAGTCTAAGGTCTCTGAGGACTTAGTCAATTCATAAAGGGATATAACAAAAAAACAAGACAAAACAAAAAACAATGATATAGCAATCTCAGAAAAAACTGGCACTAATTGTCTGCAAAATCCAGTTAAACCTAAAAATCATCTCAAATTTCATATTGTGAGAGGTCTGGGATAATTTTGTAGTTTTGGTGTAGCATTGTAGGATACTCACTGGACTGCTAATCACAAGGTTGACAGTTCAAACGCATCAGCCTCTACTTGGAAACTCCATACAGGGTCACTATGAGTCAGACCTGACTCCAACAGCACTTAACAGGATAAATTTGGATAGCCTTTAGTCTAAAAGTAACAGTGCTTTTCCCTCTTTAAATATGTGATGCCCTAAATGATGAACTATAATCTGGCAAAGTTATGTTTTGAAATTTTTTCTGCAAAGGCTGAGAGCAACTAATGGAGTCTTTTTACAAGTTTCCCCATTCTCTGAACAAAGTTGATCATCCATATATTGTATCAAAACTGAATCACAAGAGTAATTTAGATACTTTCCGTCTTGATTAGATGTCCTGGGATGGTGCAAACAGTTACTCAGGTGCAAACCAAAAGGTAGGAGGTTCAAGTCCACTAAGAGGCTCCTTGGAAGATAGGCCTGATGAGCTACATAAAAAACAAAACAAAACAAAACAAAAAAACTACCCACTAATAACCCTATTTTAAATAACCAGCAGGGTCACCCATGGTGGAGAGGTTTCAGATGAGCTTACAGACAGACAGACTAGGAAGAAAAAGTGACAAACTACTTCCGAATATCTAGCCACTGAAAACCTTATGAATAGCAGAGAAACACTGTCAGATACAGGGCCTGAAAATAAGTCCCTCAGGTTGGAAGGCACTCAAAATGAGACTGGGTAAGAGATGCCGGCTCAAAGTAGAGTTGACCATGATGATGTGAATAGAGTTAAGCTCATGGGAGAAAAGCCCACAGAACCTTCATTTGCTGATGGGGCACAACTCAAAATGAAGAGAAACAGCTGTAAACATCCATTGAAAACCCAAACGTGGAATGTACGAAGTATGAATCTGGGAAAATTAGAAGTTGTAGAAAATGAAATGGAACACATAAACATCGATATCTTAGGCATTAGTGAGTTGAAATGGACTGGTATTGGCCATTTTGAATCTGACAACCACATGGTTTACTATGCAGGGAATGACAAAATTGAAAAGCAATGGTGTTGCATTCATTGTCAAAAAGAACATATCCAGATCAGTCATGAGGTACAATGCTGTAAGTGTTAGGATAATATCCATGCGCCTACAGGGAAGCCCAGTTAATACCACTATTATTCAAATTTATGCACCAACCACTAAAGCCAGTGAGGATGAAATAGAAGAATTCTACCAACTTCTTCAATATGAAATTGATCAAACATGCAATCAAGATGTATTGCTCATTACTGGTGATTGGAATGCAAAGGTTGGGAGCAAAGAGGACGGATCAGTAGTTGGAAAATATCGCCTTGGTGATAGAAATGATGCTAGAGAATGAATGATAGATTTCTGCAAAACCAATGATTTGTTTATTTCAAATACCTTCTTTAGACAGCATAACAGACAACTATACACATGAACTTCGCCAGATGGAACACACAGAAATCATATTGACTATATCTGTGGAAAGAGAAGATGGAAAAGCTCCATATCATCAGTGAAAACAAGGCCAGGGGCAGACTGTGGAACAGACCATCAATTATATGCAAATTCAAACTGAAGCTGAAGAAAATGAAAACAAGTCCACGAAAGTCAAAATATGACTTTGAATTTATCCCACCTGAATTTAGAGATCATCTGAAGAACATATTTGATACATTAAACACTAAAGACTGAAAACCAGCAGAGTTGTGGGATGACATCAAGAACATCATACGTGAAGAGAGCAAAAAGTCATTAAGAAGACAAGAAAGAAGGAAAAGTTCAAAATGGATGTTAGAAGAGACTCTGAAACTTGCTCTCCAGTGTAAAGATCCTAAAGCAAATAGAAGAAATGAAGAGGTCCACGAGCTGAAGAGAAAATTTCAAAGATCAGCTTGAGAAGATAAAGCCAAATACTATAATGAAATATGCAAAGATTTGGAATCAGAAAACCAAAAAGGAAGAACACGGTCAGCATTTATCAAGCTCGGGTGGCAGAGGCCATGCCATCAAGGAACAGAACGGTGAGGGACCCTACGCATGAAGGAATTATTGTTAAGCAAGGCCACAATGAGTCTCTCATTGGAAGGCAAGGCCCCGAGGAGACTTCTCATGCAAGGGCCCTGAAGTTCCTGTGTTTTTCCTTTTATGAATAGTTCACTTTTGATTTTTTCTTGATTTTATTATAGAAGTTTTCAGTAGACTTTTCAATAATCATATTAAAGATTTAAATTACATTTAGACACCCTCACACCATATTCACTCATGTGTAGTTATAAAGATTGCCTTTTACATTAACAATAAGTTTCACCACTAGGAAAAACCACACCAGCTAAAGTACTGCCAGTTCAAGTTTAAGATTACAATTAACATCTTCTACAGTTTTAGCTTGAGACAATAAGAGCTTTAGAAATCAACTGAAGCTTAGTCAAGAACTGTGGGAACACATAGGAACATAGGTAGAAATTTAACTAGATATTTTGGATACAGAAATTATTAGTATTAGGGAAGTTGTTTTGCTTAAGTATAAAATTTTAGGTACTTTTTATATTCTTGTTTTTAAATCAATTATGAGTAAATGATATGTGGGGTTAGTTATGGGTAAAATATTTTGCATGTGAGTTTTGATTAATGACTCTATAGAAAATAATAGATGAGGGTTAAGATTTAGAATTTCTGTGTAAAGGTTAACTTGACATTTTAGGGAAGATTAGAGAAGAACAAAGTCGCTTACGGAAATCAGATATTATCAGGGTAGCAAAGGAGTATAAGGAAGCAGGATGTCAAGGAAAATATTTTGATGTTCTTTGATATAACTTGAAAGTTCATGAATCGTAAAGAATGTAATCACCGAATAGATTATTGTACTTTAAAGAAATTGATTACTATGAAATCATTGTGTATTGTAACGGTATATAAGGAGCTGAAAATTTGAGTAAAAATATAGAAGGTCTTGGGATTCATCCAAATCATTGACTTCGTGTGATTCCTTTTTGCCGACGCCACATCCCCCTTCAAGAGCCTCCTAATAAGCTGTTGAGGTTGGTCCCCGACACTCGGGGAACTGAAGAAAAAATTCAAGCCTCGACTTTCATTACTGAAAGATTCTCTGGGCAAATTATTGAATGATACAGAATCATTGTACCAAAGGGAAATGGATAATGCTCAACCATTTCAAGAGGTAGCATATGATCAAGAGACAATGATACTCAGGGAGGAAGTCCAAAATGCACTGAAGGAATTGGCAAAGAACAAGGCACCAGGAATTGATGGAATAAAAATTGAAATCTTTCAAGAAAGTGAGGCGGGGTTCCAGTTCTGCACGACAGCCAGGAAAGTCAGGTAGGAGAAAGCTCTGGTGAGAAAGGAGGGGGATCTCACGAAGGAAACGTTCATATACCAGACCCACAGCTTTTGAAATATCATAAGATCTAGTATTTTACTCTCCTGAACTCGCATTTTTGAGAAATCGTGCTGCTAAGGAAAAAAACGCGCATTTTGGGACTCTTGCTCACGGGACCACAGGTGGCTCCTGCAACTGCAGAGTTTAAAGGGCAGGGCTAAGGGCAGCCCATTTGGAAAGCGTGTTTCTAGCAGGAAGAAAAGACAGGGTCCCTAGACAAAAAAAGCTACAAGAAACAACATAGCTTCCCCCCCCAAAATCTCCCTACCCTGGCTTGAGATCTCAATAAAAATCAGGCAGGGGCAGTTCACCCATGCAGAGAGAGAGGGCGAAAGGCGGTGACTTTTGACGTCATCCACCATCCGCCATCCCTGTATCTAAGCCCCCTGCCCCCACTCCTAGGTAGCAGCGGGGAATCTTCCAGCTGCTGTTCTGGTGGGAATGGGAACAGAAAATGTTAACCAAAGCCGCATCCCTGCTCCAAAGTGGTGATTTCTGTTCATGCGTTTACATTACTTCTGCTTTTAGTCCTTTTGATCACACATCCTTCCTGGAGGTGGGAACTTATCCTCCCTACATCGAATAAGAAGAACCAGCAATCGTGGCCATATAGCCAAACTATAAGCATACAACATAATACTGCACCACTAAGACAAGACCCAACAATATCTGCTACGCATTACAGACGAAATGGAAAACCCAACTCCCGATCATATTAATAATAATAATAATAAAACAATAACCATAACCAATAAGAAACAATCAACTTTATCGAAACACATCCAAAAACAGAAGAGAGCAGCTGACACAAACGATCTGGAGAAAGACAAAGGCTTTATAGAGGAGGAGGAGTGGGTTTTGGATATGCCTGAGAGGGAATTCAGAAGAATGATACTGAAACAAATTTAAATAATCTGAAAAGGGGTCGAGGAAAATAAGTAAGAAGTAAGGAAACTATTGCAGGAACAATCAAATAGGATTGACATAGCCTTGGAAACAATTCAAAACCTGCAAAAAGATGTCCAGGTGATCAATAATAAGATATCAGAAATAGACAATAGCCTGAAAGGGGAAAGGAGCAGACTAGAAGACATGGAAGCCAGAACTAGCGAACTGGAAGACAAATCTCTCAATACTGCCAAGGTAGAAGAACAAGCAGCTAAAAGGAT
>NW_006412232.1:0-552 GCF_000296735.1 Chrysochloris asiatica
AAAAAAAAAAAAGAACAAATTTATCAAAGATTTCAATTTACTTGAATCCATAATCAATGCTCATGGAAGCAGCAGGCAAGAAATCAAGTGACCTATTGTAATAGGCAAAATATTAAAAGAACAATTTCCAAAATACTTGGATCATAGCACCTGGCCAATTGATTGGAAGATATCCATATCTGTACTCATTCCAAAAAGAGGTAACCCATGGAATGTAGCAATTATTGCACAGTATCACTAATATCTCATGCAAGTAAAATTTTGCTAAAGATAATTTAAAAATAACTGCAATAGTACATTGATAGACAACTGCCAGAGATTCAAGCCTGATTCAGATGAGAACATGGATCTAGGGATATGATTGGTGATGTCAGATGGTTCTTAGCTGAAAGCAGAGATTACCAGAAAGATATTTATCTATGCTTTATTGACTGTGCAAAGGCTTTAGGTTGTATGTATCATGACAAGCTATGAAAAGCATTTTGGAGAATGTGTACTACAAAACACTCAATTGTGCTCACAAGGACCCTATACATAGACCAAGAGGCAATC
>NW_006412232.1:1880-2858 GCF_000296735.1 Chrysochloris asiatica
CACCTAACAACAAACCACAAAATCAGGTATTGTAACCACATATATATGTAGATATATATTTTCCCTGTAAACTCACATTTGAAATAGGAAGTAAATTTGTAGAAATTGTTCCAGAATTTTAGTAATTTCTTTCCTGTTTTTTACAGGATAGAATATACTAACTAAAGTTTTAGCTTGAACAGTAAACTGAAGAAAGAAACCTATTAGCCAAAAATCATGTTAAAAACATTCTACCACACACACAAAAATTAAATATAAATTTATCTTATATTGATATGTTAGCTGTGTGTTAGTTAAGAAAGCATTTGTTATCAATTTATCTAATGAATTGATAAAAATAAAAGTCAAAAAGTAACACAGTATTTTCAAAGGTGTTATAATACAGTTTCTCACTGCATGCAGACTTATAAGTTGATGTTGATAATTTTGCAAAAATGTTACTGAGTCATAAATATATCTATGTACTTCAATTTAGTAATTCTAATCTCAAAAAAATCAATATGAATAAAATATCTACCAATAGATGGGTATAATTAATTCATTATACATTCATGTGACATCATATTGTTTGGACACTGAAAATCATGATTTAGTTGCATAATTGATGGCATGAAAAAATGTTGATAATATAATGTTAAATAATTTTCTACAGAAAAGTAATTAAACTGAACAAAGAGCAGGAACATAATTTTATCATTACATTGGAGGTAATCGACCAGAAATATAGCTCATCAGATAAAACTGTAAAAAGCTTGTTAAGAAATGTGATGTGGAAAGACAGCCTTTCTAAAACATAATTTTTTTAGTGTTAATAACTTTAAAAAAAAACACGTTCTGCATTCACCAGTACATCATGCCTATACATACACACACCTCCAGAGAATATCTGAAAGGAACATATGTACAAGAAACTTTTTGTAAATAATTAAATTATATCCTAAAAAAGGTAGACATTTGTTCTTTTAATGTACTTAAAAA
>NW_006412232.1:5515-6508 GCF_000296735.1 Chrysochloris asiatica
ACATTGAGATGTAATCCATACTGAGGGCTGTGCTCTTTGATCTTCATCAGTAAATGTTGTAATTCCTCTTCACTTTCAGCAAACAAGGTTGTATCATCTGCATATCACAGGTTGTTAGTCTTCCTCCAATCCTGATGCCACATTTTTCATCATATAATCCAGCTTCTTGGATTATTTGCTAAGCACACAGGTTGAATAAGTATGGTGAAAGAATACAACCTTGTTGCACACCTTTGTTAATTTTTTTAAAAATTTCCTTGCTATTAGCACATAAATAGAATATAGAGCTTATAATTAGAAAATCCAAATTTTGACTAAGAAGTTGAATTTTATTTTAATTTCACTTTTTTTCCTGAAAAGTACCATGATATTTTCAACAATGAGCTTGAATGTTAGACATTGTGTTTCCTCTGGCTCTTTTTCCCAAATATCTGAGATACTTGTTTTATCATTACACACATTTTTTTGTTATTTCTTCCTCCAAAAACTTTTTATGCTGTTGAATATCTATGGAATATATTGAAATTTCACTATTATATAAGTCAAGTTGACAGTCAAAATATTTCTATCAACTATGTATCACCATACTCTTGACAGAACTATTTGCAACCAATTTGGAACCCCTGTTTTAAAAAGAAAATAAACCAAAATAAAATATTGACTAAGAATGATTTGGGTGAAATTCAAAAGCTTCTGAATGAAATCCTCTTAAAGGAGCTTGTTGGTTTACTGGATGGTTGTTCACTCTGCTCCCCAAAACCAGGATCATTCTAGAGAAAACCCTACCAGATAGCAAGCCCACTCAAGCACATAACTCACTGACATTGTTTGCTATTTATACTCTTGTCAATTATGAACAAAAAACTAAAGATCATCAAATATTTATATTCCACAATTTAAATCAACACAAATTTGAATTAGTACTCTCAGGCAAATTAATAAAACAAAAATGTTGCTTGACTTTGAAAAAGATGCTATAAATGAAAATTAAGG
>NW_006412232.1:9358-10165 GCF_000296735.1 Chrysochloris asiatica
GAAGGTTATGCACCAGAGTTGTATTCTTTCACAATTCTTATTCAATCTGTACACTGGACAAATAATCTGAGAAGCTGGATTATATGAAGAAAACACGGCATCAGGATTGGAGGAAGACTCACTAGCAATCTGCAATATGAATATAATACAACCTTGTTTGCTGAAAGCAAAGTGGACATAAAATATTTATTGATGAATATCAAAGACCACAGCCTTCAGTATGGGTTGCACCTCAACATAAAGAAAATAAAAATCCTCATCTCTGGACCAAAAAAATAACATCAGTGTAAATGGAGAAGAAATTTAAGTTTCAAAGACTTCATTTTGTTTGGCTCAAACTCAACACTCATAGAAGCAGCAGTCAAGAAATCAAATGATGTATTGCATTAGGCAAATCTGCTGCACAAGACATCTTTAAAGTATTTCAGATAACAAAGGTCTTATTATTGTGACAAAAAATGTTGAATTTTATGAAACAATAGAACAACACCTTCATGTTTTTGTGAGAAAATTATTTTCAACACCTACCAAGTTATATAACATGATAAACTATTAACAGTTGCTGTTGTTAAGTTTCATGAAGTCGACTTACATTCATAACAACCTGTATAGGGTTTCTGAAGAGCCACTGATGGGTTTGAATCACAGAACCACTGATCTTCCAGTTAAAACTGAAATTTCAGTCCAGTGCTTTCCCTACAGTGCCACACAAGGACCCCAATCAACGGCTGGGGTAGTATAAAGGCATATTCATATGACAAGAACCCTAAATCATACCTCACTCACATGTACCATTAAGAAATTATT
>NW_006412233.1:0-614 GCF_000296735.1 Chrysochloris asiatica
GCAAGGTCGGCCGTTCAAGCTCACCAGCTGCTCCTCAGAAAACCCTATACAGGGTCGCTATGGGTCAGAATCCACTCGATGGCACTTAACAATAACAAAGGAGAGTAGGACGAGTGCATTACTGAGAAAATTTGTCTGTATCCATCCAACAATTGCAGAGACATACTGAAGTACATTTTGTTTGGAATAAACCATACAAATATGAAGTGGAATCCTAGTAGCAATATTTTTTTACTTAGCCTTCTATTCAATTTATTTTTTGAGTAGGTGACTGTCCTTCAGAGATTCAAGCTGAAAGTATATTCTCATATATGAATCCTCAAACAAAGTGCCCCCAGCAAGTAATCCTACAAAGAAAAATTCAGATAATTAAAATACAAGTATGTTATTTTGCCACCACTCATCTATCAGTGTGTCGTACTGTGGTGGCTTGCGTGTTGCTCTGATTGTGGAAGCTATGCCACGGGTATTTTAAATACCAGCAACGTAACCCACAGTGGACAGGTTTCACCTGCGCTTCCAGACTAAGACTGGGAAGAGGAGAGATGGACTACTTAAGAATATTTAGTCACTGAAAACTTATGAATAGCAGTGAAACAGTCAGCACCAGAATA
>NW_006412233.1:4079-4754 GCF_000296735.1 Chrysochloris asiatica
CTGACGTAGTCAATTTGATTTCTATGTAGTCCATCTGGTGAGGTCCAAGTGTATAATTGTCTCTTATGCTGTCTAAAGAAGGTATTTGAAATGAACAAATCATTGATTTTGCAGAATTCTATCATGCATTTTCCAGCATCATTTCTATCACCATGGCCATGTGTTCCAACTACTGTTCCTTCCTCTTTATTCCCAACCTTTGTGTTCCAATCACCAGAAATGATCAATACATCTTGACTGCATGTTTGATCAATTTCAGACCAAAGAGGTTGGTAGAATTCTTCTATTTCATCCTCACTAGCTTTAGTGGTTGGTGCGTAAATTTGAATAACAGTGGTATTAACTAGTCTTCCCTGTAGGCGCATGGATACTATCATATCACTGACACCGTTGTACCTCTGGATATGTTCTTTTTGACAATGAATGTAACACCATTCCTCTTCAATCTGTCATTCACGGCATAGTAAACCATGTGGTTGTCAGATTCAAAATGGCCAATACCAGTCCATTTCAACTCACTAATGCCTATGATATCTATGTTTATGTGTTCCATTTCATTTTTGAAAACTTCCAATTTTCCCAGATTCATAATTAGCACATTCCATGTTTCGATTTTCAGTCTATGTTTACAGCTGTTTCTCTTCATTATGAGCTGTGCCCCATCAGCAGATGAGC
>NW_006412233.1:7954-9497 GCF_000296735.1 Chrysochloris asiatica
CCCTGCAAGCCTGCCCCCTAGTCATCAGCACACAGCCCCTCTCCCTCTCTGGATCTAAAGTCCCCAGCCACCACTCCATCTCTCCACGCCATCTAGCGTCACTGCTTCTCTGGGTAGGGTCCCACTCTCGGCTCTTCTCCCTTGATGGTCTCAGGGACCTCCACTCCTAGACTATAAAGTCAGTCACTAACTAACTAGGTCTTTTGCAGCAAAATGAATCAGAGCTTCCATAGTACTCTGGCAACTGAGTATAAGCTTCTGAAAGACTCTTCTAAAAAATTCACATAGCTATCATCTTCTTTTACTTAAATCAGTGAGATTTCTAAGCTGGGATACAAATTTAAAAATTCAAATTTTATATCAATAACTGCAAAAGTGACTCAATCATCAACTTCAGAAGCACTTCCACCAAGCACTGGAAAGTTCACATGGTTATCTGACTCGAATCTCTTCTTCCAAGATGATAATATGACCAAAATAGCCAAAAACTTTTCCAGCAATAACCAAAAATAATACTGCAAGACCGTGAATAGAAATAGTTCACTCTTCCATATAGCCAACATCTACCAGACAGATCACCAATGAACTCTTCCAGGACAAATTCTTAGGAGGGACCTTTCATTCTCTCAAAAACAAGTAAAATTCTCCTCAAGGATGAATCAAAAGGCTCCAAGCTTTGCCCTTTAGAAAGGCAGAAAAATTCTGCATGAAGAATTTTGTATTTTGCCCACTTTTGAGAAATGTCTTTGAAAAGACAATAATTCAAACCCTGGCTCTAATGTATTTGAGTTTCATGGCAGCTGACGGGGCTTCTTTTAGAATTATTGGCTGACTGTAAGCACTAATGCATGCCAGTGTGTTGAAATAGATAGCAACGCTTTCTTTACTGAAACAGCAAAACCATGTGTTTTCAAGTATCTTAGGAGCTCTATCAATTTATAGAGTTTCAAAATTTTGCTAAGCAAATTAAGTTTTCATTATTTCAAAGATGTCAACTTTTTCAGCTTCTCAGATAAAAAGAGGGGCTCACATTGTAAGTATTCTTTGTGTCAACATGCAAATAATGATTAAAATTAGATATGGGCTACACTGACAAATGCTGGTATTTTTATCCTGTTAAATGTTAAAGAAAAGCCACATGGCTGTTGATTCTTCTATAAACTCCTGCCGAATGTGAAAACATTCTGGTACAGATGATGTCATCTGCCAGAGGCTCTGCTCTGACTTTTTGCTCTGCTCTCAATCATACACTAACTCAGTGATTTCCAGGGCTCTCCACTTCACCAAGGGCTTTTCCATTGTATGGACTTCTTTTGCTGGGCAGCACAGTAAACAACTACCTAAAATGTTTCAAGATTAGACTGAACAGGATGCTTCAAGATAAAGCTCTGTTTGTCAAATCTAGTTTTCAACCCTCCTCTTTAACCTTCCTTCTAATGGAAGAGCCATATTTTTTCCATGGCTAATAAATACTGACAGAACTTTGTACTCATATATAGCAATACAGAGAAACCTCAGATATAAAATAAGGAGCTCTGGTAGC
>NW_006412234.1:0-1322 GCF_000296735.1 Chrysochloris asiatica
ACCATTATTTGTAGATTCATCTGTTTCTTTCTTCAAATCTATTAGAGTTTGCTTTATATTTTTTGGAGCTCTTTCATTTGGTAGCATAGATATTTATTATGGTTATGTCATCTTATTCAATTTTTCCTTTAATCATGAGATAATGTCCATCTTTATCTATTATGCTGGATTTTGCCTTGAAGTTTATTTTATCAGATACCAGTACTGCCACTTCTGTTCATTCTTTATTGCAATTAGCTTGGTATATTTTTTTCCATCCTTTGACTTTTAATCTGTTTTTGTCTGTGTGTGAGATGTGTCTCTTGCATATTGAAGGATCTTGTTTTCTTATCCATTCTGCTACCCTCTGTCTCTTAACAAGTGCATTTAATACATTTATATTCAATGTCATTATCAACAGGTATGGATTAATTGCTACCATTATGTTTTTTTTGTGTGTGTGGTTCATTATCGACAGGTATGGATTAATTGCTACCATTATGTTTTTTTATGTGTGTGGTGTTGTTGCTTTCTTCTGTGTGTTTTCTTTTGTTGAGTTCATGCTTTTTGTGTTCTTTCTTGTGAGTTTCCTCATAGTTTTAATGTTTCCATGTTCTTCTTGGATTTTAATTTTTTGGTATGTTGTGAAGTGGTGATATTCTTTGAGGTTACCTTACAGTCCATTAACTCTTACCTCCATTTAGTGCAATCTAAACAATCCTGTAATCTACCTGACCTTCTCACCATCTGAATCTCCTACGTGTTTGCCTTCTTTTACGTTGTAATTGTTTTGGTCATAGACTGACCTCCCAGATTCTCTGAGTTTGTTTTTATAGTTTTGTTCTGTTCTTGACTTTTCCTTATTTCAATTTAATTCTGGGATGTGCTACCACGTATGTCAATCTCTGGTTGTTGTCTGTTCTTGTTGGTTCTCAGTCCACGGAATTCCCTTTAGGATGTTTTGTAGTATAGGGTTGGTGTTGGCAAAATCCCTCAGCTTTTGTTT
The DNA here is from genome assembly GCF_000296735.1 of Chrysochloris asiatica. Classification (NCBI taxonomy): domain Eukaryota; kingdom Metazoa; phylum Chordata; class Mammalia; order Afrosoricida; family Chrysochloridae; genus Chrysochloris; species Chrysochloris asiatica. The sequence continues at coordinate 986 of NW_006412234.1, forward strand.
ATCTTGGAATGTTTTGATTACACCATCGTATTTGATTGATAGCTTTGCTGGATAAAGGATTCTTGGTTGGCAGTTTTTTTTCTTTCAGGGTTTTACATATGTCTCCCCATTGCCTTCTTGCTTGCATGGTATCTGCTGAGAGATCCAAGCTTAATCTGACTTGCTTGCCTTTGTATATAACACTTTTCTTTTTCCTAGCTGCTTTCAGGATTCTTTCCTTATCTTTGATTTTGGAGAGCTTGATTATGATATGTCTTGGTGATTTTCTTTTGGGGTCTATCCTTCCTGGGGTTTGTTCAGCTTCTTGAATGTTTATCTTTTTACTTTTCAGGATGTT
>NW_006412234.1:2217-8853 GCF_000296735.1 Chrysochloris asiatica
ATGAATATGACTTTAATATCCTCTTTTAGCTTCTTGCCTTCAAAGTTTCCTGAGAGATTTCAAGATGCCACTGTTGGATGTTCTGCTGTACCTCAGAATTTAATTTAATTTTTGGCCTGTTTTGTTTTTAAACTCTATTTCTCTCGCTTCACCTCTGTTCAGGCCTTTCCGGTATTTAAAAAAATGAAACAGTCCAGGGCCGGCTCTTGGGCTGTGAGAGTATTTGTGTGCATGAGTGGCAGAAAAACCCACCAGTGGTGAGGGTGGGGGTTGTCCACTCGCTCAGGCACTCCCCTCTAGTCACGAGAATGGAGGTTTGCAAACAGTGGGGTGGGGGAGGGGGGCGGAGGCAATGAACAGATACCAAAAAAAACCCCCCATAAAAACAAAAAATAAAATCAGAACAAAGCAGAACCGACAAAGTGTATTGTCCACCTTTGCAACAAGGTTCCTGCAGTGTTTTTCCGTGGTGTGTCCGATTCTCCGCTTGGTCTTGCCATTTGGTCTTGCTCAAGTTGTTGGCTCTGGGCCGCTGAACCCGGCACATTCAAAAGTACATGATTTCTTACTTCTCTTTCAAGTTCCACTAGCTATAAACTGTCAACCTTTTAAAATATTCCTAGCTATGTGGTTCTGAGTTTTGGAGCTCTGCCCTGAATCTGCTTTGCCTGGTATTCTGCGGTATGGCTGATGGAAACTTCACTGCACCTCCACCGTAGCAGCCATCAAGCCCCGCCTCTCCATAGTGCTTTTAGTGACTGATTTTTCAGACCCAAATTGACAAGCCTTTCATCCAAGGCACCTCTGAAATTGAACTGCCAACCTTTCAGTTAGTAGCCAGTCACTTGTGCCACCCAGGGAAGCACTGTAGGCATTTCCCTCCCATGTGCTTTATGAACAAGTGCAAATGCCTCACCCCTTTTTCTGAGAGGATAGTAATTCAGGTGATAGCTTTTGGCTACCTTCAAACATGTTGTTAGGTGGCATCAAGTCAGTACACTGATTCATAATGACCTTATGCATAGCAGAACAAAACACTGCCCAATCCTTGGCCAACCTCACTATTATTGCCATGATTGAGCCCATTGTTGCTGACACTTTGCCAATCCATTTCGCTGGGGGTCTTCCTCTTTTTCTCTGACCCTCCACCTTACCAAACATGATATCCTTCTCCAGGGACTGGTCCTCTTGACAATATGTCTGAAGTATGAGAGACGAAGTTTGGCCATCCTGGCCTCCAAGGAGAACTCTGGCTGCACTTCTTCCAACAGAGATCTGTTGGTTCTTTTGGCAGCCCATGGTACTTTCAGTATTCTCCTCCAACATCATAACTCAAAAGCATCAATTCTTTTACGGTCTTCCTTATTCATTGTCCAGCTTTTCCATGCATATGAGGTTATTGAAAATACCATGGTTTGGTTCAAGTGCACCTTAGTCCTCAAGCTTATCTTTGCTCTTCAACACTTTAAAAAGGTCTTGTGCAGCAAATTTGCCTAATGCAATACGTCATTTGCTTTCTTGACTGCTGCTTCCGTGAGTGTTGATAGTTAATCCAAGAATAATGAAGTCCTTGACCATGTCAATCGTTTCTCCACTGATAAGAATGTTGTTTATTGGTCCAGTGGTGAGGATTTTTGCTTTCTTTACATTGAGATGCAATCCATACCAAAGGCTGTGCTCTTTGATCTTCATTAGTAAATATTTTAAGTCTTCTTCATTTTCATCAAGCAAGGTTGTATCATCTGCAAACCATAGACAGCATTTATCAAGTGGTTTTGTTGGACCAGGATCTGTGCTTGAAATCCACCATCTCATTTCATTCCCACAGCATCCCTGTGAGTCCGTAGAAAACTGAGGCAAAGAAAACTGTGACCGCAGTCACAAACGAGTGCCTGACAGACCTAAGGTGAAGCCCAAGCATCGTTACAGCAGACCCCAAGCCCCAGGTTTCAAGGATTGGGGTGTGACTTTTTTCTTTATCATATCCTCTCGCTGTAGGCTCAGAAATGAAGATCTGTCAGGAGCAATGTTATGTAGTTGTGTACTTTTTTATGCCACTGTTTGATGAGCACACATTTATTAAGCATTGTTCCTGCCACCGATCTCGTGGGCGAGATTTGTGTAATATCAGCATAAACAGATATAGCAGTATAATACTGTAAATTGTATGAAAATGCAGAAGAAGGAGGAAGTGGAGCTTAGGGAATGGGATAAGCCTGAGCTGTGAAAAGTGAATCTGGGCTAGGAAGAAACACATGATCTCAATGATGGTCCAGATGGAAGGGACTCCCAGAATAAAGGAACTGCAGAATAAAGTAGGTAGGAACGGTCAGCTGCTGGATAGAAAGGAGTATTTCTACAGGTGTGATCCATTCCTGCATCAGATGCTAATTAAAACGGCAAATTCCTGGTTTTCCACTCAACATAGACTTAACATTCCCTTGGATGAGGCCAAGGAGCCCTGGTGGCACCGTGGGTTAAGCATTGGCCTGATAACTGAGAGGTCAATGATTCCAACTCAGCAGACGATTTGGAGGAGAAGGACAAGGCTGTCTGCTCCCATAAACATTTATGGTCTCGGAAACTCTGAGGAGTGGTTTCTACTCTGTACGATAAGGTTGCTTTGAATCAGAATCGATTAGATGGCACTGGGTTGGGTGAGATCCAGAAGTTTGCATTTTACAAGCTTTCCAGATGATTTTCTGGCACACTAAATTTGATAGGGGTAAGCTGGGATATAACAGGAAAGTACTGGAAGTTTAGAAGGCTTGGGTGGCCTACTGGTGGCACTGGGGAGACTTTGAAGGGATTTGAGCAGGGAATGCACTGCCTTTGAGATGGATGATTTGCCTGCCTTGTGGAGGATGTATTTAAGCAGAACCAACTGGAAGCCTGGCTTGTGGGGGAGATGATAAAGGCCCAGTCAAGGGCAGGGGTGGTAGAGAAGTACGGGATAAAATTGGCAGAATTCGATGGACCGGATGGTGGGTGCAGAACTGAAGTAAGTGTAAGATGTTTGTGTGTCTGATACTCTAAGGTTCCTAAAGGAGGTTTGAATAGAGATTCATTTATTACTTGATGTTGTTGTTAAGTGCCATCAGTTTGGTTCTGATGGGTGATTTGTTTCAAACACATTTATCAAATAATCTCTGGGGTCTCATTTTGTAATTATCTTTGTTTCCTATTGCTGCTGTCATATGAATACCAGTGGGTGGCTGTAAAGAACAGAAATGTCTTTTCTCACAGACCATTTAGGAGGCTAGAAGTCTGAGTTCGGGGCACCAGCTACAGGGAAAGGCTCTCTCTGAAGATCTTGTCTCAGCCTCTGTAGTCCTGACATTGCTCAACATTCGTCGCATGGCATCTGTCTTCCCCCATTTGTACTTGCTTCGATCCGGTTATCATAGCGGCCTATGTCTGAGACACCACTTAAGCCTCCAGTGCATCTCTAGTCTCCGTTTGCCTGTTTCTGAACCTGAGTTCACGTAGCTATGTCAACCATGATCCTTACTAAAACTTAGTGAAAGTAATGAAGCATCGCTCACATTTTACTATTCCAATTTAGTTGTCCACAATCAGAAGATGATGGACTGATATAAAAGTGTTCTCCTGGGTAAATGCAATTGGAGTTTGTTGTTGTTATTGTTGTTAAGTGCCATCGAGTTAGTTCTGACCCATAGCAACCCTGTAGAGAGTTTCCAAGGAGTGAATGAACTGCCGACCTTACAGTTCAAACCAACCTTGCAGTCCAGTGCATTAACCCACAGTGTCACATCGGAACTCCAGAATTGTAGCTAGGAACATCTAAACCACTGTTAAGTACCTATAAGCATTCCAGGAGCTTAGCAACTGTTGTTGTTTATCTTGAAAGTATTGTGAAGTATGTATACATATGTTGTTGTTAAATGCTGTCGAATGGGTTCCACCTCATAGTGACTCTGTATAGGGTTTCCGAGGAGCATCTGGTAGGTTTGAATTGCTGGCCTTGTAGTTCGCAGTCCAGTGCTGATCCTACAACACCACATCAGGCACTTAATACCATGATAAACCTGAAGCAGGAAAGCAAGCATGACTGGGGATGCTTTACATGCTTATTGTTAAGTGCTGTTAAGTCTTTTCTGACTCATAGAGACCCTGTATAGGGTTTCTGAGGAGTGGCTGTTGGGTTTGAACCGCCAACCTTGTGATTAGCAATCTGCTCATACCACATCAGTACTCCTCTACAAGCTTAGAGTCATACTTAGAAGAATTGTTCAGTAACAAGTCAAAGGAGTTCAGTCAGTGACTTGCTTATTTGTACCTGCCCAACTCACCAATGTTTCAAGTGGTTTAGGTAAATGTAAAAATGGCTAGGCTTTTAATAATTAGAAAAGAAGAGACTGACTTGATCATTAATCATTTCTAAAGACTTCTTTTTGTTTGGTGACATAGTCTATACTTTTTGTGTTTTTATGTTATTGTATGATCTTGATAATAAAAGCATTCTTTAAGTGATATAATTATGTTCCAGTAAATCAGAATAATTTTCAACACATTGTTGGAATTATTGAAACCTATTTATGGAGTCCTGGTATGGCACTGTAGGATAAGCACTTGACTGCTAACCACAAGATAGGCAGTTCATACCTGCCAGCAGCTCCTCAGAAACCCTGTACAGGGTTACTGTGAGTCGGAACCAACTTGATAGCACTTAACAACAAGAACAGTTATAGAGCAAACAATAGTAACTGACATTTAATTCCATAAATGAAAACAGTGGAAAGAAGAGCATACTTATGTTTTTTCATTTATTGTTTCTGAATCTTCAATGATTCTATAAATTTTGTGGTGCAAAAATCCAGTTACTAAACTTTATTGCTTAAAAGTTTTCCTTAAATTACAGTTGCTATATTTGCAACTGGTACAGAGCTTCCAACTGTATTCAGTGTCCAATAATAAAACCTTAAAGATATTTCAAGAGAAACAGAAAGCGTAAGCCAACAGAGGAAAAAAATAAAACAAGCTTCAAACAGACACCCCCTGGCCCCATAACAGCATCTGCAAAAGTGTGTATGTACAGGGGGCTTCAAAAAGTCTGTGGAAAACTTCCATTGTCTTTCCATTCCATTTTCCCACAAACTTCAAAGAGCCCCCTTGTATATGATTGTTGTTAAGTGCCGTCGAGTCGGTTCTGACCCATAGAGACCCTGTATAGGGTTTCTGAGGAGCAGCTGGTGGTGAGCTTGAACTGTTAACCTTGCAGTTCAAATGACTTTGCAGTCTGGTGCATTAACCCACAGCACCATACCAGGACGCCATTTGAATATGATGGTTGGCCCTAAAAAATGCCGTTAGTGGAAAAAGGGAGAGAAATTCGAGCAAAGGAATTGAATTAAGGGGCTCCTAGTATAACTGATGTAGCTCATGCCAGTTGGAGCTGATGTGGAATGACTTCATAAAGAATTTGAGCCTTGAGCAACATTTTAAAGGAAAACTTAAGGCATGATTTGTCACAGAGGCAGATGGAGGTTTTGCCAGGTAGGGGAAGAAGAGCGTATCTGATGATTCAGAGCCCAGCGAGGCAAACTCAAAGGCTGTAGAGATCATCAATCCTCATAATCTATAGACAGTGTCGTCTTGTGGCTTCTGGAGTTGATTTTAATTTTAGTTTTATTTATATTCTGCTTGGCTGTGCCCTTATGACTCTCATATTATGCCAGTAGAACCTGAAAACAAGGATCTTTCAAAACAAACACTTCCTTCTCACTCTCCTCCTCCCTGCAAGAAAAACATGATCCAGAAAGTTGTAAATTTGTGGAAAGCAGCAGTGTCTGAAAAGTAATGCTGTTGGTTTATAGCAAAGAATAAAAAACTATGAAAGTGGGAGGCTAGATACGCTGGCTCTAACCACTGTCAGATTTAGACTCTGGAGCTTCATGCTTCCTTGAGAAACCTTACTCACAAATGTGTATACAAAAATGTATGCCAGCCCCTTCTGGGGTTGGTGTGTATCATCATAGACTCGGAACATTTTACTGTGCCGTGGTACAGCGCACAGCTGAGTCATGGCTAGAGAAGAGGACAATTAGATAAAGGGGTGCCTGACTATTAAAAGATCTTAAAAAGACGAATCCAGTGTTACGCAATAAACAAGTGGGAACCATTTCAGAGTTCCGGGGAAGTTAGTAACATGAGAGAAATAACTTCAGAGGAGAATGGTTGAGCTGCCATACACAAGGTGGATTGCAAGCAGCAGAAGTTAGGGATCAAGGGCATGAATAAATTAAAGTAATCCACACATGCAAAACTGAATGGTTAAAATTTGTCAAAGAAAAAAATCACCTGATTGTAGGCAAAGGAATCCTAACTCTAAGGATGTGAGTATAGCTAATTAAGAGCACAGGTAGAACCATGAATGATGATGCCCGAGACACTTCAGGGAGCGAGCAGAGAAAGAGTCTTTCCATGTGTGGACACCTCAGATGGCGCAGGTAGAGAGATGGTGTGAGATTCATTATTTGGTATTTGAAGCCTTGTTTATATAAGACTTTCCAAAAGAAATAAAGGCCAAAAAAAAAAAAAAAAAAATATAAAAAAAGAAATATAATAAAAAGTTTCTAGCTAAATACAGGAAGTTGGGGTGGAGAAATTAATAAG
>NW_006412235.1:0-887 GCF_000296735.1 Chrysochloris asiatica
GAACTTCAGTAAACCTTTAAGATATATTTCAACAAGAGATATATAGTGACTTACCAAAATTCATCATGAGTTATAACAAATTTTCATCTATTTCCTACTTCAATTTATAAAATGTGAGTTAATTAGTGGTGGAAAAAGTATTACATATTTTATTCACATTTACTAAATAAATAGGCATAGAGTTTAGCAGTTCTATGTGATATGTGAAAGAAATGAAATTCAAGAGAATCAAAATGTACTATAACATTCATTTCATAGGTATCTGTAATCCAAACCCCTACTACATCTTTAGAAGAGGTGGAAAGATTTAATACTAATATTGACAAATATATTAAGAAAGTTCTTTTAATTCATATAATACTGAAGCTAAATTCTTATGGACATTATCAGAGAGAGAGAAATAATTTATTGAATATACAGGGATATATATAATCTAAATACTGTCATCTGCAAGGCTATTTATACATTGTGATAATATTTTTTTTTTTTAACAATCTACAATTTCTCATCATTTTCACTAAATTCCACCAAACCAGACTGTGTGGGAAGGTTGAGAAAAATGAGAGTATATCCTTGAGCTCTCACTACTTCAGTACTTTTTATTATCTTTGCATACTTACCTGTCTTATAGAATAATTTATACAATGGATGGCCAAAAACCAGATATCCTGAATCAGCAGAAAAGAATAATAAAATAAAAGGTTATAAACACTTTGTAGCAATGGCAAAAGAGAAGAAAATAGTGTTGTTTGTGCTTTGGAGATATAAACTGTCAATATTTCAGAATTACATTAATCATTTTCAGCAACCACACTGTCATAATTCATTAAGGATCTATTTAATTATGTGGGAGCTCTGGTAGTATTGTGTTACGAGTTGAGCTGCTA
>NW_006412235.1:1904-2701 GCF_000296735.1 Chrysochloris asiatica
TGTGGCAGCTTTTTTTTTTTTTTGCTTTTTTTTCCTCCTATCCCCTATTGTACCCTCTCTGCCCATCCCGGGCATCTTCAATAGGTGGGAACACTCCCCCAAAAGGATCCAGTATTGTGCCCACAGGGTGTAATTTTCCCACGGAACAAAGAAGAAATCCCTGAAAGCCCCAGTGGTCCCACAAGCTAATCATTGTGATGCTTCTTATGACACCTGACCTTGGGACTCAGCCCTAAAGTTGACTCTTTTATCTGGGCAGGAGCCTTTTTCCTGCTTTATCTAATAAGAGACAGCAGATCTGGACATACAGCCAAACTGTATTTGCACTTTGAAAAACCCCAACATAAAAGGCAAGAACCAACACCAACTACTACATACAAGGAAACAGCTATTTTGAGAATTACACTATGCATACACAGATACATAACTGACCTTCAGAGATAAAAATAGTGGACAATCTTCCATTCATTTTTCCATATCTATCTGTGCACCTCCACAGTGATAACCAGAGGAGGGCCTAAGTGAGTAGACCACCACTGGAGGTTACTACTGTGCATGCACATTGACCTGTGCAACAAAGGCTACTGGACAGTCTGCTATGGTTTTGTCTTGTTTTTGTGTGTTGATTTTTGTTTATGCTTTTAAATTTTTTTTTACTTCTGTTTTTGGTCCATTTGCTCTTACTTTTGCCCTTGGGGGTGGGCCTTACTCTCCCTACATTACCCAAGAAGAGACAGCAATAATGGCCATATAGCCAAGCTACAAGCATACCCCAAAATATCCCACCATCTAGACAG
>NW_006412235.1:3824-5064 GCF_000296735.1 Chrysochloris asiatica
CCAACCCAGTGCTTCAAAAGATCTTAAAGGGAGTTCTCTGGACTGAAAACCAACAAGAACAGACAACATCTAGAGATTAATAGATGTGGCAACACCACCCAGAACTCAGTACTGGTAACAGAGTTCAGAACAGAATAAAGTTATAAGAACAACTTTAGAGGGCCTGGGAAGTCAATGAAAGATCAAACTAATAAAAATGTCAAAGAAAGGAAAAATATAGATAGAGAGATCTAGGTGGTGAGGAGGTCAGGTAGATTGCAGGATACAATAGACTTTCTTAAATGGAGGGCTAAGTTAGTATATAATAGGGCAACCTCAACGAAAGTTAACATTTCACAACATACCATGAAAATGAAGAACTAAGAAAAGAAGGGAACATTGAAACTAAGAAGATGCTGACAAAAAAAAAAAAAACACAAAAAAACAAAATAAATAGCACAAAAAGCATGAACTAAGAGCAAGAAGGTATGCAGAACAAAGGATAGAACAGCACCACTAACTTTAACATAATGACAGAAATTAATTCATACCTATCAACTATTACACTGAATATCAATGGATGAAATGCACCTGTACAGAGACAGAGCATGGCATAATGGATAAGAAAAGAAGACCCTTCAATATGCTGCATGCAAGAGATATATCTTACACACAAAGACAGAAACAGACTAAAAGTTAAAGGATGGAAAAAAAAGAAAGCTACTTACAATAAAAAACGAGCAGGAGTAGCAATACTAATCTTTGATAAAATAAACTTTAAGACAAAAGCCAGCACAGGAGATAAAGAAGGACACTATCTCATGATTCAAGGCTCAATTTAGAAAGAGGATATAACCATAATAAATATCTACGCTCCCAAAGCAAGAGCACCAAGATATATACAGCAAATCCTACTATAAATGAAGAAAGAAATAGACAAATCAAATTATAGTGGCACATTTTAATACATCACTTTCAAAAGGTATGGAACAACCAGAAAGAAATTTGAACAAAGATACAGAAGACCTAAACATCACAATCAAACAACTTGATATCATAGATGAATACAAAACATTCGACCCAACAACAGTATAATACACATTATTTTCCAGTGCACCTGGAACATTCTCCAGAATTGACCATGTGTTAGGACACAAAGCAAGCCTCCATAAAATTATACACATTAAAATACTACAAAGCATCTTTTCAGACTGCAATGCTATTATACTAGAAATCATCAATAGGAAGACAAAGGAAATAA
>NW_006412235.1:5414-6508 GCF_000296735.1 Chrysochloris asiatica
AAAAGAAGAAACAACCAATATTAACACATTAACACAGCATCTCCAACAATCAGAAATATACCAACAAAGGTAAACTATAGTCACCAAAAGAAAAGAAATAATAAAGACTAGAGCAGAAATAAATAATACAGAAAGCAGAAAAAATATGGAAAGAATCAACAGGACAAGAAGCTGGTTATTTGAAAGGATTAATAAAATTGACAAACCATTTGAAACCTAACAAAACAAAACAGGGAAAAGATACAAATAACACACCTTGGAAACCACATACATAATGGCACAACAGAACAAAAGGAAATCACAATGGCAATAAAAGAATACTAAGAAGAGTTGTATTCCAACAAATTTGAGAACTTAGAAGAGATGGATACATTATTAGAAAAAGACGACCTACCTAAACTCACACAGAGTGAAGTAGAAAAGCTGAACAGACCCATAACAAAAGAAGAAATTGATCAGGTCATCAACAACTCCCAACCAAGTCCAGGTGGCTTCACTGCTGAGTTTTACTAAACATTCAGAGAAAAGCTGTCACCAATTGAACTCACAATATTCCAGAATATAGATGAGGATGGAAAATATCCTAATGTATTTTATGAAGTGAGCATAACCCTCATACCAAAATCAAGGAAGGACAGCACTAAGAAGAAAAATTATACACCAATATCCCTCATGAACATAGATGCAAAAATTCTCAACAAAATCCTAGCCAACAGAATCTAGCAACACATTAAAAAAAAATAATATATCATGACCAAGTGGGTTTCATATCAGGGATGCAAGGATGATTCAACATCAGATATAATCCACCATATAAACAAGAAAAAAGAATAGAACCACATGCTCATATCGATTTATGCAGAAAAGGCATTTGACAAAATCCAACATCCATTCCTGATAAAAACACTCAACAAAATAGGAATTGAAGGAAAATTCCTCAACATAATAAAGAGCATATATACAAAGCCAACGGCTTACGTTACTCTCAATGGAGAAAAACTGAAAGCCTTCTCTCTACTAACAGGAGCCAGTCACGTATGCCCTTTGTCACCACTCAACTCAATATTGTGTTGGATGACTTAGCCAGAGCTCTA
>NW_006412235.1:7938-9113 GCF_000296735.1 Chrysochloris asiatica
AAAAAAAAATCACCGTACTGAGGAACTACTGACTTTTTAAACTTGTACCCAACACTGCGTGCAGCACAGCCCCAACTTCTTTGAGCTTGGGAGTGGGGCTGGAACAAACTCAAGCCAAAAGTAGCGCTTCTAGTAATTATTGAACAGGGGGAGCCACTGGAGAAAAGGGAAAGAGAAAGTGAGGGTCATCTGCCCTACTGTGTAATTTCCGCACTTGCAGTGGGCAGAGAATAATCAGTAAACAAAGAGAGGAGGAAGAAGCGGAAGGGAAAAAAATGGCAACTGTCTGACGTCATCGGGCAAGGACTGTGTCCACCCGGCCAAGTGGCCTCTACCCCACCGAATTGAACCGCGCTCACCTGCCCCATTACGCCCTCGATCCTCACACTCCCGACTTCCCGGAACCAGACCAGACCAGACTGCGAGCACCCACTGGAGCGTGCCCTAAATTTTGGAGCGAGCACACACCACACAGACCCCGCTCATGATCCATAACAGGCTAGAGTCAGACACGGGCAGCCCAAACCTCCCCCTGCGGCCCCCGCACTGCCTGACTGATCAGGCGCGACCCTACCCCGCCCACCAGGCCCACCAGGATCCCCCATGGGATTGTTCCCTCTGCCTCAGACAACATTCCCGCACACCTCTGACCCCACCCACACGCCATAACAATCTAGAGCCCTGCCCAGCCTTCTAGAACCCCCGTGGGATCCACCCTGCTTCAAAGCTTATTGAACTGCAAGGGCGGTGATTAATGCCCACCAGCCAATCCTCAGGAAACCATGCACTCAGACCAGGCTGAGACGCAGATGTGCATCTATCTGGGTATGCCTTTTTGCGCTGGTCTAGCAGGCGTCCTGGCATGGCTCTGAGAGCTGAGACGACACACTACAGAGCCTTTTGAACTGCAAGGTTGGTGGTTCAAGCTCACCAGTCACTCCTCGGGAACCCTATCTGGGTCTCCCTTTTTTAGCTGGTTTAGCAGGAGTCTCAGCGTGGCTCTGAGGGCTGGGGCACCATTACAGAGCCTTTTGAACTGCAGGGTCGGTGGTTCAAGCTCACCAACCACTCCTCAGAAACCCTATACAGGGTCGTTATGGGTCGCAGTCGACTTGACAGCACCTAACAACCAGGAGAGAAGGGCAGAGTGACCGAAGGAGAATTAGGACATTAAA
>NW_006412236.1:0-913 GCF_000296735.1 Chrysochloris asiatica
AGATTTTTTCCCATTCTGTGGGTTCCCTTTTTACTCTTCTGGTGAAGTCTTTTGATGCACATAAGTTTTTAATTTTTAGCATGTCCCACTCATCTGTTTTGTCTACTTTTGTTTGTGTGGTTTTCAAACTGTTTTGTAGTCTGTGTACTCCCTGAATTAGTGCCCTCACATTTGTCCCGATTTTTTCATTGATGGCCTTCATAATTCTGGGATTCACATTTAGGTCCTTAATCCATGTTGAATTGGGTTTTGTATAAGGTGTGAGGTGAAGGTCTTGTTTCAATCTTTTGCATAAAGTTTTCCAGTTCTGCCAGTACCATCTGTTGAAGAGACTATCACTTCCGCATGCCATATATTTAGGTGTTATGTCAAAAATCAGTTGGCTGTATGTAGATGGGTTAATTTCTGGATTCTCGATTCTGTTCCATTGATCTGTATATCTTTCATTGTACTAGTACCAAGCTGTTTTGACCACTGTAGCCGTGTTGTAAAATTTGAAGTCAGGAAGTGAGAGACCTCCAACCTTATTCTTATTCTTCAGCAGTGCTTTGCTTGTCTTGGGTCTCTTTCCTTTCCATATAAAGTTGTAATTGTTTTTTCCATCTCTTTGAAGAATGTCGTTGGAATCTGGATTGGGATTCCATTATATATGTAAATTGCTTTGGGCAGTATTGACATTTTCACAATGTTAAGCCTTCCTATCCCGGAGCATGGTACATTCTTCCATTTTTATAAGTCTCTTTTGGTTTCTTGTAGTAGTGTTTTGTAATTTTCTTTGTATAAGTCCTTTGTTTCTCTGGTTACATTTATTCCTAGATGTTTCATCGTTTGGGTGGCTATTATAAATGGTATTGCTTTCCTAATGTCCTTTCCAATGCTGTCATTTTTGGTATAGAGTAATCCAACTGATTTT
>NW_006412236.1:1170-3608 GCF_000296735.1 Chrysochloris asiatica
GTATAGCTCTTGCTAAGACTTCCAGCACAATATTGAATAGGAGTGGTGACAAAGGGCATCCTTGTCTGGTTCCTGTTCGCAGAGGGAAGGCTTTCAGTTTCTCTCCAATGAGACTAATGTAGGCTGTTGGTTTTGTATATATGCTCTTGATTATGCTGAGGAATTTCCCTTCACTTCCTATTTTGTTGAGTGTTTTTATCAGGAATGGTTGTTGGATTTTGTCAAATCCCTTTTCTGCATCAATCAATATGATCATGTGGTTCTATTCTTTTTTCTTATTTATATGGTGGATAATGTTGATCGCTTTTCTAATGTCGAACTATCCTTGCATCCCTGTTGTAAATCCCACTTGATCATGATGTATTATCGTTTTGATGTGTTGCTGGATTCTGTTGGCTAGGATTTTCTTGAGAATTTTTGCATCTATGTTCATGAGGGATATTGGTGTATAATTTTCTTTCTTAGTGATGACCTTCCCCAGTTTTGGTATGACAGACTACTCTTTTTTTCCTCTTCTTTCTTCTTCTATTTTGTTCTGATCATCCAGTCATTGAAGCTAGGTCTAGTGGGTATTATCTGCAAGTATGGGTGCTTTTGTGAATATGTGCTCTCTTCTTATCAGCTGAACACTTCACTCTCCACTCCAGTCCTCCAAGGCTATGTCACTGACTCTGGGCCGAAGAGTCCCCAGGTCTTGCCACACTTCTGGCCTACCAGGTCTCCAACTGGGTTCACAGGAGTCTATTGAATGTTGTAGGGCTTAGCTCGCAGCTTCATAGCTGTTTTTCCCTTACTTCCCTTATCGGTGAGGAGCATGTATTCCCATTGACTCTTAGTCTTAGAAGGGGGTTTACCCTTGCTTTGATGTCTCTTCGGCGAGCAACTTGCTTGTTCTTGTAGTAATCAATTGGTCTGCCTATATTGTTTCTTCTTTTTCTTGTTGGTCTTTCTTTCACAAAGTATCTTCTGTTCTAGCCGCTGCAGGCTGGTCTGCCCGTCCTTTCAGGAGGAAATTTCCCACCTGTGAAGATTCTGGATGCTGTTCAGGTTTCCATCTATAGTGTTATGTAATGCAGAGTATCCACAGGTAGCCTCCTTTACTGGGCACGTTGTAGCCCCATTTTAGGTATTCCAATCAGTTATAGTTAGAAGACGGACTTGCAAGTTTTCTATGGTGATACTTCTAGTTAATCCTTTCTCTCCCCTTCCAGTGTCTATTTTATAATGTAATGCAAGGAAAACCAAGATTCAAAAGACAGCCAATCGTCTTAACATTATTTCCCCCCTTTTCCCCATTCTAATCATGTCTCAATCCCTGTATCCCAGAGCCCTGTTGTTCCAAGGTTGTGCGTACGTCATTATTTACCTCTGTCCCACTTAGCCCATGCAAACCTGCCTACTTGTTCTCCCATCCTTTGTTCTTCCATTCCCCTGTCCCTTTTTGTATATTGCCCCCCTCACCAGCACCCAAACTATCCTGTGTCTATTCCCTGTCCTGTGCTCTATCTACCTTTCCATCCCTCCCCTCACCCCACTCCCACATCCCAGCAACTAACAAAGGATTTCTCCCACCCCCTTTAGTATGGGTTCTTTATTTTAGACTTTTACAGTAGTGGTCCTATGCAGTATTTCTACTTTTGTGACTGACTGATTTCACTCGTTTCATCCATGTTATGTGGTGGTGTGCAGCTTCCATGTTATTTTTCAAGGTAGCATAATATTCCCTTGTGTGTATGTACTACAGTTTGTTTATCTAGTCTTCAATTGATGGGCACTTTGGCTAGCTCCATCTTTTTGCTATTGTAAGTAATGCTGCTATGAACAGTGGTGTGCATATATCTCCTCGTGTTATAGCTCGTATTTCTTGTAGGTAAATACCAAGTAGAGGAATTGCTGGATCATAAGGTATTTCTATTTTCAACCTTCTGAGGAAATACCATATTGCTTTCCAGAGAGGTTGGACCATTTTGTAGTCCCACCAGCAATGCAGGAGTATCCCGGTCTCGCCAAATCCCCACCAGCATTTATTGTCCTCTACTTTTTTGATCGTTGCTGTTACTGCTGGTGTGAGATGATAGCTCATTGTTGTTTTGATTTGCATCTCTTTAATGGTTAGTGATTGTGAACATTTCTTTGTATGTTTGTTGGCTGCCCGGAGCTCCTCCTTGGTGACGTGTCTGTTCATGTCTTGTGCCATTTCTTAATTGGGTTATTTGTCTTATTTTTGTAGATGTAGTGTAGTTTCCTATATATTTTAGAAATGAGTCCCTTATCTGATATGTTGTTGGAAAAGATTTTTTCCCAGGAGGGTTCCCTTTTTACTCTTTTGTTGAAGTCTTTTGATGCACATAAGTTTTTAATTTTTAGTATGTCCCACTTATCTATTTTGTCTACTTTTGTTTGTGTACTTTTCAAAATGTGTGGTAGTCTGTATATGC
>NW_006412236.1:5309-5938 GCF_000296735.1 Chrysochloris asiatica
CTAGTCAGATTGAATACTACTCACTGGAGATTCTGCCTTCCTCCATGCCCCCTAGCTCTAGGTTCCCTCTTGAAAGCTTGTAAGCCAGTCACTTCCTGCCTTTGTAGCCCACCACCCCCCATTTTGGGTAGCCAATGTCCAAGTTGCCCATCCCTGTCTACTCTGTGTGTGGAGGGGGTGGGAATGATTCTTGCTGTAAGGGCTTGTTCCCTCTTTTGAGCTACTGCTTGCTTCCATAGGTGTAGGTCAAGTTCATCAAATTGTATGAGATTACTTTTTTTTTTTTTCCCCTCTTCTTTTTACTTCTGGTTGAGCTCTGGTCATCCAGTTACTGAAGCCAGGATAAGTGGGTATTATCTGCAAATGTGGGTGTTCTTGTGCATATGCCCTCTCTTCTTATCAGCTGGACGCTTTTCTCCACTCTAGTCCTCTGTGGCTATGTCACTGACTCTGGGCCCAAGAGTCCCCAGGTCTTGCCACACTGCTGGCTAACCAGGTCTTTCTTCACCCAGGTTCACAGAAGTCTATTGAACGTTGTAAGCCTTAGCTCACCACTTCATTGCTGTTTTTCCCTCGCTTCCCCTTATCCGTGTCAAGCGTGGTCACCAATCACAGCGTGTATTCCCATT
>NW_006412236.1:9518-10199 GCF_000296735.1 Chrysochloris asiatica
AGAAATCCAACTGATTTTTGTATGTTGATCTTATATCCTGCCACTTTGCTGAATCTTCCAGTGAGGTCTAGTAGCCTTTTTACTGAGTCTTTGGGATTTTCTTTGTGTAGGATCATATCATCTGCAAATAGGGAGAGTTTTACTTCCTCTTTGCCAATTTGGATGCCTTTAATTTCCATTTCCATGTCTTGCCATATAGCTCTTGCTAAGACTTCCAACACAGTATTGAATAGGAGTGGTGACAAACGGCATCCTTGTCTGGTTCCTATTCGCAGAGGGAAGGCTTTCAGTTTCTCTCCATTGAGAGTAATGTAGGCTGTTGGTTTTGTATATATGCTCTTGATTATGCAGAGGAATTTTCCTTCAATTCCTATTTTGTTGAGTGTTTTTATCAGGAATGGATGTTGGATTTTGTCAAATCCCTTTTTTGCATCAATCCATATGATCATGCGGTTCTTTTCTTTTTTCTTATTTATGTGGTGGATGATGTTGATCGTTTTTCTAATGTCAAACTATCCTTGCATCCCTGTTGTGAATCCCACTTGATCATGATGTATTATCTTTTTGATATGTTGCTAGATTCTGTTGGCTAGTGTTTTGTTGAAAACTTTTGCATCTATGTTCATGAGGGATATTGGTCTATAGTTTTCTTTCTTAGTGGCATCCTTCCCTGGTTTTGGT
>NW_006412237.1:0-569 GCF_000296735.1 Chrysochloris asiatica
GAGATGGGAAATTTCCACTTGAAAGGACAAGCAGGCCAGGCTGGAACAGCTAGGAGAACAGAAGATACTTCTTGAAAGATAGAGCAACAGGAAAAATACAAAACAATAATGGCAGTCTGACTGACTACTACAAGAACAAGCAAGTTGATCGCCCAGGAGACATCAAGGCAAGTGGTTGGGTCCCCTCAAGGTAAACCCTCTTCCAAGACTAAGGCTCAAGGGGACTACACGAGCAGACATGTGGTCTGACTGGTGACCACATTGGTCACCGGTAAGGGGAAGTGAGGAAAAAACAGCAATGAAGCTGTGAACTAAGTCTTATCACATTCAATAGACTCCTGTGAACCCAGGTGGAGACCAGGGTTGGCCAGCATTATGGCAAGACCTGGGGACTCCTGGGCCCAGAGACAGTGACATAGCCACAGAGAGCTAGAGCGGAGAGTGAAGCGTCCAGCTGATAAGAAGTGAGGGGATATGCACAAGAACACTCACACTTGCAGACTTGCAGATAAAACCCACCTGACCTGGCTTCAATGGCTGGATGATCAGAACTCAACTAGAAAAAAAAA
>NW_006412237.1:2502-4272 GCF_000296735.1 Chrysochloris asiatica
ATGGCAATGAAACGATATATGACGGGATGAATGTAAAGCTAATGTTCTCCCATGTAAACTATCACATAATTTACAAAAACAAAAAACAGATTCATAGGAGAAAACTTAAAAGAGTTCAAGGGAGATTGAGAGGGGAACTCAACGGAATGTGGAAATCATTGGACAATATCATTGTTATCCCATGCAAGTTATTGTCCAACTTTCACATGCATATGAGGTTATTGAAAATACCATGGCTTGGGTCAGGCAACTCCTCAAACTGACATTTTTGCTCTTCAACACTTTACAGAGGTCTTGTGCAGGAAATTTGCTCAATGCAATGCGTCTTTTGATTTCTTGACTGCTGCTCCCATGAGTGTTGATGGCTGTTCCAAGAAAATTTAAGTCTTTGACAACTTCAGTCTTTTTTCCATTTACATGGTGGTGGTGGTGGTGTGCTGTGGAGTCGGTTCCAACTCATAGTGATCTTGTATAGGGTTTCCAAGACTGTAAATCTTTATGGGAGCAAAAAGCCTCATCTTTCTCCCATGGAATCACTGGTCATTTCCAACTAGCTAACTTTGAGGTTAGCAGCCCAACTCGTAACCACTACAGTAACAGAGCTCCTTCTTCCATTTACATGGATGTTATTTTTGGCCCAGTGGTGAGGATTTTTGTTTTCTTTACGTTGAAATGCAACCAATACTGAAGGCTGTGGTCTTTGATATTCACCAGTAAGTATTTTAAGTCGTCTTCGCTTTCAGCAAGCAAGGTTGTATCATCTATGTATTGCAGGTTGTTAATGAGTCTTCCTCCAATTCTGATGTCATGCTTTTTTTCATATAATCTAGCTTCTCTGATTAATTTTTCAGCATACAGATTGAATAAGTATGATGAAAGAATACAGCCCTGTTACACATCTTTCCTAATTTTAAACTATTCAGTATTTCCTTGTTCTGTTCGAACAACTGCCTCTTCTTGGTCTATGTAAAGATTCCTCATGAGCACAATTAAGCATTCCAGAATACTCATTTTTCACAATGTTGTCAATAGATTGTCATGAGCCACACAATCGAAAGCCTTTGTGTAGTCAATAAAGCATTCTCTGATTTCAGCCAAGATTCATGTGATGTTAGCAATGATTTCTCTCGTTCCACATCCTCTGCTCAATCTGGCTTGAACCTACGGAAGTTCTCTGTCAACATATGGTTGCAGCCCTTTTTGAATTATCTTTAGAGGAACTTTGCTTGCATGGGCTATTAATGATATTGTCTGATGATTTCTGCATTCTATGGGGCCACCTCTCTTTGTAATAAGCATAAATATGGATCTCTTCCCGTCATTTGGCCAGGTGGTTTTAGTCCAAATTTCTTGACATAGATGAATGAGTGCCTCCAGTGTTGCATCTGTTTGTTGAAAGATTTCCATTTGTATTCCATAAGTTCTCGATGCCTTGTTCTTTGGCAATGCCTTCAATGCATGTTGGACTTCTTCCTTCAGTATCATTGGTTGTTGATCATATGATACGTCTTGAAATGGTTGAATATGGACCATCACAGTGACTCCACATATTCCGTCCATCTTCTTTTGATACATCATTCAATATTTTGCCCAAAGAATCCTTCAATATTTCAAGTTAAGGCTTGAATTTTTTTCTTCAGTTCCCCAGTTTGAGAAATGCTGAGTGTGTTCTTCCTTTTTGGTTTTCTAACTCTAGGTCTTTGCACATCTTATTTTAATACTTGACTTTGTCTTCTCAAGCTGTCTTTTGAAATTTTCTATTTAGCTTTT
>NW_006412237.1:6277-10044 GCF_000296735.1 Chrysochloris asiatica
ATGATTTCCGCATTCCGTTGGGTCACCTCTCTTTGGAATGGGCATAAACATTGATCTCTTCCAATCAGTCGGCCAGACAGTTGTCTTCCAAATCTTTACGGGAGCAGAAAGCCTAATCTTTCTCCTGTGGAACAGCTGGTAGTTTTGAACTGCTGACCTTGCGGTTTGCAACCAGATTCGTAACCACTGCACTACCAGAGCTCCTTGTAGGCGTATGGATATTATCCTATCACAGATAGCTTGGTACTTCAGGACAGATCTTGATATGTTCTTTGATGATGAATGTGATGTAATTTTTCCTAAATTTGTCATTTCTGGTATAGTAAACCATGTGATTGTCAGGTTCAAAATAGCCAATACCAGTCCATTTCAGCTCACTAATGCCTAGAATATCGATGTTTATGCATTCTATTTCATTTTTCACAATCTCCAGTTATCCTAGATCCATACTTTATACATTTCATATTCTGATTATTAATGAATTTTTACAGCTGTTTCTCTTCATTTTGCACTGTGATCCATCAGCAAATGAAGGACCTGAGGGCTTTACTCCATTCACGGCATCATGGTCAACTCTACTGTGAGGAGGCAGCTCTTCCCCTGTCACATTTTGAGTGCCTTCCAACCTGACGGGCTCATCATCAACACTATATCTGACAATATCCTCATACTGTTCATCATTTTTCAATATTCAATAATCTGGTGCTGACAAGGTTTTCAGTGACTAAATATTTGGAAGTAGTCCATCTTTCCTTCTTCTAGTCTGTCTGTCTGGAAGCTCAGCAGAAACCTGCCCACCATGGGTGACCCTGCTGGTATTTAAAATACCCATGGAATAGCTTTCAGAATGACAGCAACACCAAACCAC
This sequence comes from Chrysochloris asiatica, assembly GCF_000296735.1. Classification (NCBI taxonomy): domain Eukaryota; kingdom Metazoa; phylum Chordata; class Mammalia; order Afrosoricida; family Chrysochloridae; genus Chrysochloris; species Chrysochloris asiatica. The sequence continues at coordinate 7,146 of NW_006412237.1, forward strand.
CACAGTACAGCAAATTGACAGATAAGTGTTACTAGAAGTGGCTATCCTTGTGTTATTAATTTCTAGTTTAATTCCTTTGCTGTCTGACAACAATTTTCATATGACTTATATTGTTTCACATTTGTTAAGGTGTGTTTTATCACCCAGACTGTGTTTCATCTTGGTGATTCATCCATTTGAGATTTAGAAAAATGTGCGTTTGGCTGTTGTGGATGTAATGTAGATAAAGTTGAATAATAGTGCTATTCAAGGCAATGTTATGCTTATCAATTTACTCCTGAAATTTACATTATAGATTACTAAAAGCATTCAACTTTAATGGTAGATCTATCTCTTGAAATTCTACTCATCTGTCACCTTACATATTTTGATGCTCTGTTGTTAGCTGTATGCACATTAACGATTGTTATGTCATGTTGAATAGAGAGAAAGATGAGACTTTCTGTTCCCATAAAGGTCAGGCACTATAAGTCAGAACCGATTTGACATCACACCACCACCAGCAGCACGTCATGTTGTAAAATTGAACCTCTTATCCTGATACACTCTCTTTATCCTTAGTAATTTTCTGTATTCTAAAATCTTATTTTTTGTCTGAAACTAATATAGTTATTCCCACTTTCTTTTGATTAGTACTAGTGGTCTATGGCCATATGACCCAAAACATACTCCATCTTATCTTATTCGTATTAGTATAGTAATATTTCTGCACCACTTGTCTGTCAGTTTGTCATACTGTGGTGGCTTGTGTGGTGCTGTGATTCTGGAAGCTATGCCATAGGTATGTTAAATACCAGCAGTGTAACTTACTGTGGACAGGTTTCAGATGAGCTTCCAAAGACAGACAAGGAAGAAGGAGAGATGGACTATTTCTGAATATTTAGTCACTGAAAACCTTATGAATACCGATGGAAGATTGTCAGCACCAGATTATTGAATATTGAAAAATAATGAACTGCACCAGAATATTGTCAGATATAGGGCCAGAAGGTATAGGTTGTAAGACACTCAAAATATGACTGGGGAAGAGCTGCCTCCTCAAAGTAAAGTTGACCGTGATGACACGACTGAAGTGAAGCATTTGGGACCTTCATTTGCTTATGAGGCACAATTCAAAATGAAGAGAAACAGCTGAAAACATCCATTAATAATCAGAATATGGAATGTTTAAAGTATGAATCTAGAAAAATTGGAAATTGTCAAAAATGAAATGCAATGAATAAACATCAATATTCTAGGCATCTGTGAGCTGAAATGGACAGGTATTGGCTATTCTTAATTTAACAACCACATGGTTTACTGCGCCAGGAATGACAAATTGAAGAGGAATGACATCGGATTCATCATCAAAGAATATATCAAGATCTGTCTTGAAGTACAACACTGTCTGTGATAGGGTAATATACACATGCCTACAAGGAAGACCAGTAAATACCTCTATGATTCAAATTAATGCACCAACTACTAAAGCCAGTGATAATGAGATTGAAGACTTCTACCAACTTCTTCAGTCTGAAATTGATCAAACATGCAATTAAGATGTATGGATAATTAATTACTGGTGATTAGAATGCAAAGGTTGGAAACAAAGAAGGCTTGATTAGTAGTTGGAAAACATGACCTTTGTAAGAAAAATGATGCTGGAGAGTGCATGATAGAATTTTAGAAAACCAGTGACTTCTTCATTGCAAATATCTTTTTTAAACAACACCAAAGATGATTATACACGTGGTCCTCACTAAATGGAATACACAGAAATCAAATTGACTACATGTATGCAAAGAAATGGTGGAAAGCTCCATATCCTCAACCAAAATAAGTCAGGGCAGACTGTAGAACATATCATATCTCCAATTGCTCATAAGCAAGTTTAGGCTGAAGATGAAGAAAATTAAAACAAGTCCACAAGACCCAAAATATGATCTTGACTATATCCCACCTGAATTTAGAGATCATCTGAAGAACAGATTTGATGCATTAGACACTAAAGATCGAAGACAAGAAGAGTTGTGGATAACATCAAGGACATCATACATGAAGAAAGCAAAAAGTCATTAAGAAGGTAAGAAAGAAGGAAAGACCAAAATGGATGTCAAAAGAGACTTTGAATTTTGCTCTCCAGTGTAAAGATGCTAAAGCAAATGGAAGAAATGAGGAAGTAAAACAACTGAACAGAAAATTTCAAAGGTCAGCTCGAGAAGAAAAAGTCAGATATTACAGCGAAATGTGTAAAACCTAGAGATAGAAAACCAAAAGGAAAGAACATGCTCTCAGCATTTCTCAAGCCCAGGGAACTAAAGAAAAAATTCAAGCCTCAACTTGAAATACTGAAGGATTCTCTGGTCAAATTATTGAATGATGCAGAAAGCATCAAAAGAAGATGGAAAAAATACACAAGAGCCATTGTATCAAAAGGAAATGGTTGATGTTCAATCATTTCAAGAGGGAGCATATGATCAAGAGTCAATGGTATTGAAGGGAGAAGTTGAAGATAAATTGAAGGCATTGGCAAAGAACACGGTACCAGGAATTGATGGAATACTAATTGAAATCTTTCAACAAACTTATATGGCTCTGGAGGCACACACTTATCTATGCCAAGAAATTTGCAAGACAGCTACCTGGCCAACTGATGGAAGAGATCCACATTTGTGCTCATTCCAAAGAGAGGGGACCCAATGGACTGCAGAAATCACTGGACAATATCATCAATATCGCATGCGATTAAAGTCTTGCTAAAGATAATACAAAAACAGCTGCAACCACACATTGATAGAGAATTTACAGAGGTTTATGTTTTATAGACATAAAACCAAACGGCCACCACTCGTCTGTCTGTCGTGCTGTGGTGGTTTGAGTTGCTGTGATTCTGAGGGCTATGCCACCGGTGTTTTAAATA
>NW_006412238.1:0-6672 GCF_000296735.1 Chrysochloris asiatica
TTGGAGAGCAAGTTTCAGTCTCTTCTGACATCCATTTTGGTCTTTTCTTTCTTGACCTTTTGCTTTCTTTCTCTATGATGTTCTTGATGCCATCCCACAACTCTGCTATTCTTTGGTATTTAGTGTCTAATACATCAAATCTCTTCTTCAGATCATCTCTAAATTCAGATGGGATATATTCAAGGTCGCATTTTGGCTCTAATGGACTTGTTTTCCTTGTCTTCGGCTTCAGTTTGTATTTGTATATGAGAAATTGATGGTATGTTCCACAATCTGCCCCTGATCTTATTTTGGCTGATGATATTGAGCTTTTCCACTGTTTCCTTCCACAAATGTAGTCAATTTTATATCTATGTATTCCATCTGGTGAGGTCCATGTGTATAGCCATCTTCTATGCTGTTTAAAAAAGGTATCTGCAATGAAGAATTCATTGGTCTTGAAAAATTCTATCATACAATCTTCAGCATCGTTTCTATCACCAAGGCCGTATTTTCGAGCAACTGATCCTTCCTTTTTTTCCCCAACTTTTGCATTGCAATCACCAGTAATGATCAACACATCTTTCTTGCATATTTGAGCAATTTCAGACTGAAGAAGTTTGTAGAATTCTTCAATTTTGTCATCACTGGCTTTAGTGGTTGGTGCATAAATTTGAATAATAGTGGTATTAACTGGTCTTCTTTGTAGGCAGGTGGATATTAGCCTATCACAGATAGTGTTGTATCTCATGATTGATCTTGATATGTTCTTTTTGATGATGAATGTGATGCCATTCCTCTTCAATTTGTCCTTCCCTGCATAATAAACCATGTGATTGTTGGATTCAAAATGGCCAATGCCTAGGATATTGATTTTTATATGTTCCATTTCATTTTTTGACCATTTGCAATTTTCTTAGATTCATACTTCTTAAATTCCATGTTCTGATTATTAATGGATTTTTACAGCTTTTCTTGTTCATTTTGATTTGTGCCCCATCAGAAAATGAAGATCCCGAGGGCTTTACTCCATTCGTGTCATCATGGTCAACTCTACTTTGAGGAAGCAGCTCTTCCCCAGTCTCATTTTGAGTGTCTTCCAATCTCAGGGGCTCATCTTCTGCCATGATATCTGACAATATTCTGGTGCTCTTCATCATGTTTCGGTATTCAATATTCTGTTGCTGACAGTGTTCCACTGCAATTCATAAGGTTTTCAGTGACTAAATATTCAGAAGTATTTTGTCTTTCCTCTTCCTATTCTGTCTTCATCTGGAAGCTCATCTGAGACCTGTCCATGGTGGTTGACCCTGCTGATATTTAAAATAGCTTCCAGAATCACAGCAATACAAAAGCCACCACAGTACAACAAACTGATAGACAGATGGTAGAAATGAGGCTGTAGAATGAGTGATATTATTGCCGATGTCAGCTGGATCTTCTCTGAAAACAGAGCATACCAGAATGATGGTTACCTGTGCTTTATTGACTATGTAAAGACTTGATTGTGTGGATTGTGACAAGCTATGGGCAACATGGCAGAGAATGAATATTCTGGAGCACTCCATTAGGCTTATGAGGAATCTATAAATAAACCAACAGGCAGTCATTCTAAGTTAACAATGGGTCACTTAATGGTTTAAAATTAGGTTTGTGTGCTCCAGGGTTATATTCTTTCTAATATTTATTCACTCTGTATGCTGTTCAAATAATCTGAGAATCTGGATTATATGAAAAAGAATATGACATCAAGATTGGAGGAAGACTCATTAATAACCTAAAATATGCAGATGATACAATCTTGTTGAAAGCAAAAAGGACTTAAAGTACTTACTGATGAAGAACAAAGACCACAGCCTTAAATATGGGTTGCACTTTAACATTCAGAAAACAGAAATCCTCACTACTAAACCAATAAATAGCATCAGGATAAATGGAGAAAAGATTGACATTTTCAAAGACTTATTTTGCTTGGATCCACTATCAACACGCATGGAAGCAGCAGTTAAGAAATCAAATGATGTATTGCATTAGGAAAATCTGTTGTACAGGACCTTTATAAAGTGTTCAAGACCAAAGATGTCAGTTTAAAGACTTAGGTGCACCTGACCCAAGTCATGGTATTTTCAATAGCTTCATATGCATGTGCCAGTTGGACAGTGAATAAGGAAGACAATCGCTATGAGTTGGAACCAACTCCATGGCACATAACAACAACAACAATAGTACAAGAATTGATGCACTTGAGTTTTGGGTTAAGGTTTTGTAGAAAAACTTTAAAAGTACCATGAACTGATAGAAGAACAAACTAATGTTGGAAGAAATATTGCCAGAATGCTCCTTGGAAGCCAAGCTAAAGAGATTTTGTCTCTCATACTTCAGGCATATCATCAGAAGGGATCAGTCCCTGGAGAAGGACATCATGCTAAGTGGAGTTGAGGGTCATCAGAAAAGAGGAAGACCTTCAGCAAGTTGGATTGGCACAGTGGTAGCATCAATGGACTCAAGCTTGGCAGGGAAAGTGAGGATGGTACAGATATGGGCAGTGTTTGGTTTTGTGGTGCATAAGGTCACTATGAGTCCAAACCGACTGGATGGCACCTAATGACATCAGCAATGGAGTATGTATGGTGTTAGGTCTGGGAGATTTGAAGCTGCCTCCCTGGGAGAATTACAGAAATTAGGAAGAGTTAGAGGAAGCTGTGGGTGTCCTGCTCACTCTGAAGGTCTTGAAAGAGTTTAAGATTATAAGTGGGTGTGTGAGTGGAGGGAGGAAGTCTTTGTTTAGATGGATAAAAAAGCAAATGTTGGTCCAACTTGTACACAGGAGTACGTTTTGCCTTTGATTATTATTCAAAATTATAATAAACATATTCTTGTGAACGAAAAGTAGAGATTGAGGAGGGGAAGATATCTTTTATATTTTTGCTGTTGTTGTTTAATACAAAATAGGAAAACCTATGTCTTATATGGTTAGTGTGAAAAAACAATGTCTTGCATAGCCATATTAGAAGTAAGTCTGTTGTTATAGCTTACTTGCAGTTTCCCCACCACCCACACCCCTATGGCGACTCCATGTACAATGGAATGGACATTGGCTACTACTGTGCCATCCAAAGGATTAGTTACAGATCAGACCATTGTGAGTTATCGGGTTTGCACTGGATGATTTTCAGGAGTAGATTGGCAGATGGCTGGTGGCTGTACATGCAGTGTATTGGCCAGAAATCTAACCTGGGTCTCCCTCATGGAAGTAAAAATTCTATCATTTAACTATCACTGCCTATAAAAGTAAGGCACTGTTGACCTAAGTCTCACCTCTCATAAAGAGAAAACAACATGCAGAGAATACCTGATCCGAAGGGGCATTTCACATAATCTCCAAAAGATCAGTCATATATCCCTTACTCTATTCCGGTTCTGGAAAAAAGACACATAGTCATACCTGCCACTTGCCTAATACTCAAATGCCTACTATTGTCTTAAATTACTAAGAATGTAATATTTGAAAACCTGAGTGATTTAACTGACTGCTCAGATATTCAGTAAGAAGACCTTGAGTCTACCCCCTAAGGCCATTTCCCTTTTTCACACACTGAAGGGTAGGATAAGACTCTTTCAGTGAATGTTGAAGTTACCAGTGAGGAAGGTATAAAGGAGGAATGCACATTTATTCAGTATCTGCTGTGCATTGGGAAGTTTAGTAGTGTTAGAAAGTGCATTTGAAGACAGGTAGTGGCTTCCAATCTCAGTCTGGTTACCTCCAAGTCATATACTTTAGACTACCATAGGGTTTCTCTGAACTTCAGTTTCTTTATTTGTAAAGTGGAGAAAATAGTACTTCAAATGGTGGCTGTGAGTCTTAACTCTAACCAAATATATAAAAGCACTTTGCAAACTGTCAAGCCTTGCACAGATTTCAGAGGTTGTTATATTATTTCTAACTAGTCAGTGCTACTGTGGATTTTTGTTTCATTGAAAGAAATTCTTATAATTCATTTTTGAAGTGATAGTAGCTTTAAACCTCATGTTCTCGCTCATCAAACACCATAAAGTACAGAGGTATCTAAACCCCAAACCAAGACCCTTAATGTCACAGGAAAACAAAACATATATATTCTTCAAATACTAGTCTAGATGTTGTTATGAAGCTATTTGCTTGAGATAAACCTTTGAAAGAAGACAAAGTAAAATATAAAGAAATGTACAAGCACCTGGAGTTAGAAAACCCAAAAGGAAGAACATGCTCAGCATTTCTCAAGCTGAAAGAACTGAAGGAAAAAAATCAAACCTTGGGTTGCAATATTCATTGATGTCTAAACAGTGTTCTGGTGTGGCACTGTAGGATAAAAACTCAATCATTAGGTCAGTTTGAACCACAAGGTTGATACTTCAAACTCACCAGCCGCTCCTCAGAAACCCTATACTGTGTAGCTATGAGTTGAGACCAACAGACTCATAGTGACCTTGTATAGGATTTCCAAGGAGCAGCTGGTGTATTTGAATTACCAACCTTGTGGTTCAAGCCAACCTTTCAGTTCAGTGCTTTATCCAATGTTGTTGTTGCTGTTAAATGCCCTTGAGTCAGTTTCAACCAATAGCAACCCCATATAGGGTTTCTGAGGAGTGGCTGGTAAGTTTGAACCACAAACCTTGCAGTTCAAATTGACTTGTGGTTGATTGCTTATCCTACAGCACCACACTAGAGCTTCACTTTATCCTATAGGGATCATCAAAAGAATATGGAAATACTTATATTCAGAGTCACTGTACCAAAAATAATTGGTTGATTTTCAACCATTTCAAGAGGTAGCACAAAATCAAGAACAGGTACAGTTGAAAGAAGAAGTTTCAGCTGCACAGAAAGCATTTGCAAAAAACATGCCTTCAGGTACTGAAATAATACAAATTGAAATATTTCAACCAACTGATGCAGCACTGGAGTTAAAGTTATCAGTGAGGAAGGTAACTCCTCTTCCAAGAAATTTGGAAGACAACCATCTGGCCAACTGATTGGAAAAGATCCATATTTATGCCAGCAAAAATATAGCACAAACTATCCCTCTCACAGCACATTCTACTAAACTGGGTTCAATAATCCATTGCAATCTATTGCAACACCATACTCACAGTTTTGAGGTTAATTAGGGAAGTTATCAGATTGCAGTTCAGGGTCACAAATGCTCAGGGCATAGTTGTTTCAGGCAGGACAGCTTCTCCTCATCCCTGCCCACAGGCAAACCTCTCTCTGTTTGGCTAATGTTACAAAGCTCTTTCAGTGTTGCTGATAAATGCCCACAGGACACGCTACTCCAACAGAAACCTCAGTCTAAGGGCATGTGGCTCTAGCTCTGTGGGAATGCTAACCTATTACCCCTAACTGAGTGCCTGGAGGCACTCTGCAAGCAAGCCTCCTGCCCACAGTAACTCAGCTTTACTTGATCCATGTGCTGAGAAACCCACCACTGTCTTGTGCTCTGCCTCTTGGTTCTGCTGCTGCTTTTCCTCTGGCACTCTGGGTCAAGGAGGTTTAATATGCAGGGATCTCAGGATCCAACTCCTGGTTCTTCTTATTTGATGGTAGTGAGAGCTCCCTCTTATTCTGAGATGGTTTGTTTTATATGCATGTTAGGGTTCCAATTTTTTGTAATCACATTTAACTTTGTTAACCATTCACAACTTAATCATATAATCCTATCAATATCTTCTTTTTTATCCAGACCCAAGAGGGCTAAAACATCATTTTCTGGGAGTTCTGGTGTGGCACTGCTGGATAGTGAGCTGGACTGCAAGGTTGGCAGTTCAAACTCACCAGCTACTCCTCAGACACCCTATAAGGGTCACTATAAGTCAGAACTGATTCTACTGTGCACTTAACAGCAACAATAAAGACTATGGCTAGCAGAGGCATCAAATAATTCACTACACCACGGTGTCCATTTCAAAGAAAGGTAACCCAATAGAACTGGAAATCACTGAACAATATCACATGCAAGTACAAGTTTACTAAAGGTAGTATAAAAATGTTTGCAGAAGTACATTAGCAGTGAGCTGACAAAAAAATCAAGACAGATTTGTAAGAGGATGGAGAATGAGGGACACCATTTCTGAAGTCAGATGGATCTTGCCTGAAAGTAGAGACTACAAGAAAAATGTTTATTTGTGCTTTATTGACTGTGCAAAGGCGTTCAACTGAGTGAATTATAAAAAGCTATGGATAACATTGCAAAGAATAGGAATTCCATAACATTTACTTGTGCTTATGAGGAATCTAAGGAGCTCTGGTAACGTAGTGGTTACGAATCGGGCTACGAACCTTGAGGTCAGCAGTTCGAAACTACCAGCTGCTTCATGGGAGAAAGATGAGGTTTTCTACTTCCATCAAGATTTACAGCCTTGGAAACCCTGTACAGGATCGCTATGGGTCGGCTCCGACTCGAAGGCACTTAACAACAACAACATGAGGAATCTATACACAGACCAAGAAATAGCTGTTTGAACAAAACAAGGGAACACTGAATGGCTTAAAATCAGGAAAGGTGCATGTCAGGGCTCTATCCTTTCCCCATAGTTATTAAATTTCTTTGCTGAGCAAATCATCTGAGAAGCTGGATTATAGAAGAATGTGGCATCGGGTTGGAGAAAGACTCATGCAGATGACACAGGTTTACTTACTGAAAGTGAAAAGGACTT
>NW_006412238.1:7289-7794 GCF_000296735.1 Chrysochloris asiatica
CAGCAGCAGCATTTACATCATGTAACTTTAGGTAATAAGGTTTTCAATGACTAAATATTCAGAAGTAGTTTGTCACTCCTTCTTCCTAGTCTGTCTTCATCTGGAAGATCATCTGAAACCTGTCCACCATGGGTGACCCTGCTGGTATTTCAAATACCAGTGGCATAGCTTCCTAATCACAGCAGCTCACAAGTCACCACAGCACGGCAAACTGACAGACATGCGGGGGACAGACCTTTTTGAAAGTGTTGAAGAACAAAGATGTCAACTTGAAAACTAAGGTGCACCAGACCCAAATCATGGAATTTTCAATAACATCATATGCATGCTAAAGCTGGACAGTGAACAAGGAAGATTGTAGAAGAATTGATGATTTTGAGGTATAGTCTTGGAAGAGAATATTGAAAATGCCAATGTTGTTAGATGCCATCAAGTCAGTACCAACCCATAGAGTCCTTATGCAAAGCAGAATGAAATAATGCCTGATCCTGGGCCCACCTCACTA
>NW_006412238.1:8378-9126 GCF_000296735.1 Chrysochloris asiatica
TACCAAAGGCTGTGCTCTTTGATCTTCATAAGGAAATGTTTCAAGTCCTCTTCACTTTCAGCAAGCAAGATTGTACCATCTGCATATTGTAGGTTGTTAATGAGTCTTCCTCCAATTCTGATGCCGTGTTTTTCTTCAAAGAACACAGCATCTTGCATTATTTGTTCAGCATACAGGTTGAATAAATATGGTGAAAGAATACAACCTTGTCACACACCTTTCTTAATTTTAAAACATTCAGTGTTCCCATGTTCTGTTTGAACAATTGCCTCTTGGTACAGATTCTTCATGAGCACAATCAATTGTTCTGGGATACTCATACTTGGCAATGTTGTACATAGCTTGTCATGATCCACACAATCGAAAGCCTTTGCATAGTCAATAAAGCACAGGTAAACATCTTTCTGATATTTTCTGCTTTCATCCAAGATTCATCAGACACCAGCAATGATATCCCTTGTTCCATGGCCTCTTCTGAATCTGGCTTGAACCTCTGGAAGTTCTGTCAATGTATGATTGTAGCCATTTCTGTATTACCTTTAGCAAAACTTTACTTGCATAGGATATCAAAGAGATTGTCCGAAGATTTCCGCATTCTGTTGAGTCACCTTTCTTTGGGAGTTGCACAAATATGGATCTCTTCCAAACAGTCAGCCAGATAGTTGTCTTCCAAATTTCTTGGCAGAGATAAGTGAGTACCTCCTATGCCGCCTCACTTCCTTGAAAGATCTCAATTTTTATTCCATCA
>NW_006412239.1:0-1394 GCF_000296735.1 Chrysochloris asiatica
TTCTTCAGATGATCTCTAGATTCAGGTGGGATATATTCAAGGCCATATTTTGGCTCTTGTGGACTTGTTTTCATTTTCTTCAGCTTCAGTTTGAATTTGCATATGAACAATTAAAGAAACTATGTAACATCTTCGTTTCACACCCAGTTTTTAAAGCATAGTCAATCTACTTGAAGGGTGGCAGAGGTGTAAAAGCATTAAACAGTTGGTAAAATCACATTAGCAAACATGGCAAAAAGAGATGTAAAGTAAGTTTCTTTCATAATAATTACAATCTGCATAAAGGAAGGTAATGAGTATTATGAAAAATATAAATATAAAATATAAAAATTATGCATTTATGAGTGTTTAACACTATAAACCCCCAAAGCCCACTGCCATCAAGTGGATTCTGACTCCTGGAAACTCTATGTAGGGTTTCTGGGACTGTAAGTCTTTAAGGGACCAGAAAGTTTCCTCTTTCTCTCACGGAGTGGTGGGTAGATTCAAACTGCTGACCTTGTGGTTAGAAACCAAACTTGTAATCCACTATACCACTAGGGCTCCTTTAAAGAAAACATGGTCTCTATGAGCTAGAACTTACTAGACAGCACTTAACAACAACAGACCTTACATACATTGCTAGACCAAAACCTATTACTGAGTTAAAAAGAAAACACAAACAATCCATTATAGTTTTGTTTCTTAGCTATTTCTCTCTCTTTTTTTAAATGTATATATATACAGAAAGAGAGAGAGGAAAGGAGAGGGAGAAATTTATTATCAAGGTAATCATTTATGACTGTAAAGTACCAGGTACCCAGGAAGAGAGAGAGAAGTCCCTCCTACTGTCCATTATTTTGGAAGCAGGCCACACTTCCAATGAGGCATACCTTGAATTGATTGACTGCTCATAGCCACTCATCACAAAGTGAACTATGCCTGCATTATGTTTCATCACCTTGGAAATAAGAGCATCTCAACTGACAAACTTCTGGAAATTCTGGCCTAGTCTAGTTGACAAAGAACTCAAACGATTACAGTCCTCCCTTGTCAACTTGAAACCTAGAAATTATATGCATAATCTCTAAATAAAAAAAATTGCAAAGTCATACTTGTGCCTAACATAATATAGCTAGAACACATAAGACCAAAAACTCACTGACCCCATTTACATCTTATATGTCACAAATGAACAAAGCAAAAATATTTGAAGCATGCATACAAAAAAAATTACATATATACATATTCATGTAAATTTCCAAAAGACATATTCTGCAAACCAGCTTTCTGTCCATAGGCACACAACCTTACTCAGTCCATGGGCCTACAGTCCATAACTAGTCTGTCTTTCCATGCCACCACCTCTGCCACAATCTCTGCTGTTGCCGCTTTTCTAGGTAGGGACCCTACAC
>NW_006412239.1:3488-4450 GCF_000296735.1 Chrysochloris asiatica
GGTCGCTATGGATCAGAACTGACGTGACGGCACTTAACAACAACAACAATATCACAATTACAGAATCCCAGGTCCTCTGAGGAAAAGAGAACTAGCTCTTTCTTACATCTTATTTCTTGAAGTCAAGACATGTAGTACCCTGTTTCCTATAATGCTCAAACCCCTTGACACATTGTTGTTGTCATTAAGTGCCCTTGAATCAGTTCCAACTCACAGGGACCCTGTATAGGGTTTTGGAGGAGTAACTGGTGGGTTTGAATCACTAACCTTGTGATTAGCAGTCCAGTGCTTATCTACAGTGCCATGCCAGGACTTATTAGCCAGTGTAAACATTGTGCAGGGATGGAAGAGAGGAAACTTCACATCTGATTATCCAGAAAGAAGGATGCCTCGCTTTGCAGTCAACTCAATTTAGCATCCATGACCTCATTATTTTGTGAAAAAAACAGATACATTCTGATATGTTTGGAGTTTTTAATTCTTTCACAAATAACATAGTTTTCTTTTCATTGCATTTTAGGTGGAACTTTATACTGCAAATTGGTTCCCATGTAACAATTCATACACAAACTGCTCCCTAGTATTGGTTATAATCCCCACAATGTATCAGCACTCTCATTTTCCATCCCTGTTTCTATCCATTCCATTTCCCTGCCCTTCCTTGCCTTCTTATCTTTGTATTCGTATAAATGTTGAGTCTTTGGCATCATATAGTTGATTGTTTAAAGAAGTAAATTCCTAATTAGTGTTTTTGTTTATTTTATAGGCCAATCAATTTGGCTGAAAGGTGAACTTCCTGAGGGGCTTCAGTCCCTGGTTAAAAAGAGTATCTTTGAGCAATAGTCTCAGGGGTTCCTCTAGTCTCTATCAGCTCAGTAAGCCTGGACTTCTTTATGAACTTCAGCTTTGTTCTATAGTTTTCTTCCATATAATCAGAACTTTTATTATGTTCCTAGTCAGAG
>NW_006412239.1:5030-6719 GCF_000296735.1 Chrysochloris asiatica
GTCTTCCTTATTCACTGTCCAGCTTTTGCATGCATATAAGGTCATTGAAAATACCATGGCTTGGGTCAGGCGCACCTTAGTCCTCAAGCCGACATCTTTGCTCTTCAACACTTTAAAAGGTTTTGTGCAAAACAACAATGAGATATCATCTCATACCAGCAATAACAGCAAAAATAAAAAAAGTTGAGGACAATAGGTGCCGGCGGGAATGTGAAGAGACTGGGACACTCCTGCATTGCTGGTGGGACTGCAAAATGGTCCAACCTCTCTGGAAAGCAATAGGGCGCTTCCTCAGAAGGTTGCGAATAGAAATACCTTATGATCCAGCAATTCCTTTAGTTGGTATTTACCCGCAAGAAATATGAGCCATAACACAAGTAGATATATGCACACCAATGTTCATAGCAGCACTATTTACAATAGACAGCCTAAGTGCCCATCAGTTGAATAATGGATAAACAAACTGTGGTACATACACACAATGGAATATCATGCTAGCTCGAAAAATAACAAGGAAGCTGCAAGCCACCACATAACATGGATGAACCTTGAGGACATTATGTTGAGTGAAATCAGTCAGTCACAAAAGGAGAAATACTCCATAGGACCACTACTATAAAATACTAAGATAAAGAATCCATACTAAAGGGGGTGGGGAAATTATTTGCTGGTTACCAGGATGTGGGAGGTGGAGTGAGGGGAGGGAGGGGCAGATGGAGCACAAGGTAGGTAATAGACACTGGATAGTTTGGGTGCTAGGGAGGGGACAACACACAAGAAGGGGTGGGGAATGGAAGAATAAGGAGGATGGGAAAACATTTAGGCAGGTTTGCATGGGCTAAGTGGGACAGAGGTAAATAATGATGTACGCACAACCTTGGAACAACAGGGCTCTGGGATACAGGGATTGAGACATGGTTGGAATGGGGAAAAGGGGGGAAATAATGTTAAGAGCTTGGCTGTCTTTTGACCTTGGTTTCCCAGGCATATCATTATAAAATAGATACTTGACGGGGAGAGAAAGGAATAGCCAGAAATACCACCTTAGAAAGCTTGTAAGTCTGTCTTCTGCCTATAACTGATTGAAATACCTAAAATGGGTCTACAAAGTGCACAGTGAAGGAGGCTTCCTGCTGAGCCTCTGCATTACATAAGACCATAGGTGGAATCCTGAACGCCATCCAGTATCTTCTGAGGTAGTAAATTTCCTCTTGAAAGGACACGCAGACCAGCCTGGAGTAACTAGAAGAACAGAAGATACTTCTTGAAAGAAAGACCGACAGGAAAAATTAAAAAAAAAACAATAATGGTAGTCTGACTGATTATTACAAGAGCAAGTAAGTTGCTTGTCCATGAGACATCAAGGCAAATAGCTGGGCCCTCAAGGGCAAACCTGCTTCTAAGACTAAGACTCAATGGGAATATATGAGCAGACATGCACTCGGATTGGTGACCACATACGCCACCAATAAGGAGAAATGAGGGAAAAACAGCAATGAAGCTGTGAGCTAAGCCCTACAACATTCAATAGACTCCTGTGAACCTGGGTGTAGACCTAGTTGGCCAGTATTGTGACAAGACTTGGGAACTCTTGGGACCAGAGTCAATGACATAGACACAGAGGACTAGAGTGAAGAGTGAAGTGTTCAGCTGATAAGAAGAGAGGACACATGCATAAGACCACCCACA
>NW_006412239.1:7689-8751 GCF_000296735.1 Chrysochloris asiatica
GATGTAATCCATACTGAAGGCTGTGCTCTTTGATCTTCATCAGTAAATGTTTTAAGTCCTCTTCACTTTCAGCAAGCAAGGTTGTATCATCTGCATATTGAAGGTTGTTAATGAGTTTTCCTCCAATCCTGATGCCACATTTTTCTTCATATAACCCAGTTTTTCGGATGATTTATTCAGCATATAGGTTGAATAAGTATGGTGAAAGAATACAACCTTGTCACACACCTATTGTACTAGAGCAGGAGTGGGAAACATCTGGCCCACTGCCATATTTGTTATTGTTGTTGTTGTTGTTAGGGTTCTAGAACTTCACCCTCTCTTGTAGCTTCTTATTACTCACTGACCACTCTTTTTTGTTTCCTTTGCTTGTTATTCCTCATATTCCAATGCATGTATGAGGGGATTTCAAAAAGTTCATGGAAAAATGGAATGAAAAGATACAGAAATTTTTCTATGAGTATTTTAAAACCCTCTCATATTAGAGTGTAGTGTTCTGGGGCTCGGTCTTCAGTCTTCATCTCTGTTCTTGAACTCATTCTTCAAGTGATTTTATCCAATCTCCAGTGCTGACCTCTCCTCCAGACTCCACACTCATGCCTTCAGGGTACCTTCACATGGATGTCTAATGTTGCATTCACACTTAAGCATCCCAAACTGAAGTCCCACTTCCACTAGCACGCTTCCACCAGATCTTTCCTTTTGCCTTCTGCATCTCAAAACAGCATCCCTTCCCAGTTACTCAGGTCAAAACCTTGGACTCATCCTTAACTCCCTTTGTTCTTATAGCACATAGCCTCTATATCAGAAACACTTTTCAAGTCTACCTCAAAAATTTCTATAACCCACATCCACCATTACCACTCTGGTTCAAGACTACCATTCCTTTTATGAATTGTAGAACCCATCTCCTAACAGATCACCCTTCTTCTATACCTGCTCTCTATAGTCTATATTTTCCATATAGTAGGTAGAAAGAAACTTTTAAAATACAAGTTAGTCTGGGGGCTCAGAACCATAGTCTCAGAGGACACCATGTCAAATTAGGATAAGCTAGTCCAC
>NW_006412240.1:0-8844 GCF_000296735.1 Chrysochloris asiatica
TGGACTAGAAAGCAATGGATTTCTTGCTTCTGCCACAAATTCCCCCAGCTGTAAGCCTTCCAACCTTCTAAGTATTCCTTTATATGTGGTTCAGAGTTCTGGGACTAGCCCCTGAGCCTGCTTGGTCGGGTATTCTGTGTTGTTGTTGGCGGAGCTCCTTTACCACACGTCCACTGGATCCGCCATCTTGTTTGTTTTCTCCCCTTCCATCTTCTTGTGATGCTTCCTTCATCATTCAATATTTGGCCCATAAAATCCTTCCATATTTCATGTCAAGGCTTAAATTTTTTCTTCAGTTCTTTCAGCTTCATAAATGCTGAGACTGTTCTCTTTTGGTTTTCTGACTCTGGGTCTTTGCACAGGTCATTATAATACTTGACTTTGTCTTCTCAAGCTGCTCTTTGAAATTTTCTGCTCAGCTCTTGGGCTACCTCGTTTCTTCCATTTGTTTTAGCATTTCTATGCTCGAGACCAAATTTCAGAATCTCTCCTGGTATCCGTTTTTGTTTTTTCTTTCTTTCCTGTCTTTTTAATGACATTTTGCTTTCTTCCTGTATGATGTTCTTGATGTCATCCCCAAACTCTTCTGGTCTCTGATCATTAGTATTTAATACATCAAATATGTCCTTAAGAAGGTCTCTAAATTCACGTGGGATATGTTTAAGGTTGTATTTTGGCTCAGGTGGACTTATTTTAATTTTTTTAGTTTCAGTCGAATTTGTATATGTGCAATTTATCGTCTGTTCCACAGTATGCCCCTGACCTTGTTTTGGCTGATGAAATGGGGCTTTTCCATTGCCTTTTCCTCACAGATAAAGCCAGTTTGATTCCTGTTTATTCCATCTGTTGAAGTCCAAGTGCATAGTCATGTTTTATATCATTTTTAAATGGTATTTGCAATTAATAAGTATGGTCTTGCAAAATTCTGTCACATTATTTCCAGCATTATTTCTATCACCATGGCCTTATTTTCCAACTACTGATTCTTCCTGCTTATTTCCAATGTTCACATTCCAATTGCCAGCAAAGAGTAATACATCTTGAGTACATTGGCAGAGTTCTTCCATTTCATCATCACTGGCTTAATGGTCTCTATGGAAACCACTGAGGAAAAAAATAATAAAAGTATGCATAACCTACAAGCTCACAGTTCGCTTGATCCTAACAAAATGATTATTCCAAAAGATGACAAGAAAGTAGGGAAAAAGAACACAGAAAAGATAAGACAAACATAAAATAGACCAGCTCCTCACTTCCTATCTTCATCTGACATTTCATGTTCACAGTAGTGAAAAATCAACTATTTGCCTATTTTATGCATTCACATACATCTGGCAGTAAGGAACACCAGGGTACTAGGCAAGAGTAACGCTTGATGTTATGGTTTATGTAGCATGACAACTTTTCTGAGCTACTATTCTCAATGGTTTGGCAATTATGTGATGATGTACTTTGGCAGTTGTATAATAATTGTGATCTGATGTGGTCATCTTCCATTTTTGCTTAACCCTGATTTCCTCATAATGACCTGGACTTTATGGTCTTATCATTCCAATAAGTCAACTGTGGTTGTAAATAGTAAGAAGGAAGATGTGTCGGATTGGGTTTCCTACAGGCAAATCCTGATACAGTGTTTTTGGTACATGAGATTTGTTGGCAGATGATCTCAGGAGAAGAAGAGGTAAGGAAACAGAATGGGACAGGGATGTGGCTTTAGCTGGAGTCAACTTTAGCCTGATCCTGCAGGGAGTTCCCAAGCATAAATGACAGCTTGCCAGTCCACCTTAAGGCCAAAGTTCTGAGTCAGTCAATAATTCATGAGAAGGGGACAGCTGTGAGCTCTTTGCATCATCCCATCATCACAACTGGGAAGCAGGTGCCCTGTCCCTGTGGAGGGGGCCCTATGAGGGTACCATAGCATGTATATGAGAAGATTTAAATCTAAACATATCCATGAGTATATGAAATGCTCTTTTAAGCATAAATGTATTAAATGCCCCAAACTAAAGAAAAACAAAACAAAAAACCCCACAAAGACTATTAGGTACAGTTTTCAAAGAAATAAAATATATGCTATACAAGAGACACATCTTAAATGTAAGAATAGAAGGATACAGAATGGTTGAAAGTAAGAGGCTAGAAAAGAATAAATGAAGCAATACCTAAACTAAAGACAGATGGTAAGGCTATAATTAGAACAGACCCTTGGGATACTTAATCTGTAACATGTGCCAGCATATAGGGGGGCACTATGCACTTGCTGGAGGCCTGTTGTGGTGCTGTGAGTTAATGCACTGGACTGCAAAGTCAGTTTGAACCACAAGGCTGAAGGTTCAAGCTCACCAGCTGCTCCTAGGAAACCCTATACAGGGTCACTATGGGTCTGAACTGACTCGATGACACTTAACAACAACATGCATTTTTTTTTGTCCTGGTGTAGCATTGTAAGATAAGTACTGGACTGCAATGTCAGTTTAAACCACAAGGTCAGCTGTTTAAACTCACCAGCTGCTCCTTTGAAAAACCTTTATACAAGGTCACTATGAGTTGAGAGCGACTAGATGGCACTTAAAGGAGCTCTGGTAGCATAGTGGTTACAAATTGGGCTGTGAACCACAAGATCAGCAGTTCAAAACTACCAGCTGTTCTGCAGGAGAAAGATGAGGCTTTCTGCTCCTGTAAAGATTTACAGCCTCGGAAACCCTGTACAGGGTCACTCACTATGAGTCAGAACCAACTCCACGGCACATATCAACAACAACACATGGCACTTAACAATAACAGCAATGCATTGTTTTGTAGTTCAAACTCACTTCTGGACTTACCTGATTGTCCTATCTTTCTTTATACTTCTAGCAAATGAAATTACGTTTGGCTAACAAGGAGCTCTGGTAGCGTAGTGGTTACGAATTGGGCTGCAAGCCGCAAGGTCAGCAGTTCGAAACTACCAGCTGTTACGCGGGAGAAAGATGAGGTGTTCTGCTCCCGTAAAGATTTACAGCCTCAGAAACCCTGTACAGGGTCGCTATGAGTCGGAACTGACTCCACGGCACACAACAACAACAACAGCTAATTTAAATTGCTGTCATGAGGTTACCCAACAATGTGTAGTTCTGTGTCCCCAATACAGGTCCAAGTGGGAAGGCTGTCAATGGGTTTGGTGTAAGTGGGAGAACTTCCTCTAGGGTGCATGTGTGAGGTGCAGGAGGCAAGGAGGCTGGAGATCTCTAGGTGGTCCAAGTAAGGAAGTTTCCCTTTGAGAAGGAGCCCTCGTACCTATTTGACCCCTGGGTTCACCTGTGCTGACTGGTATCTCAGCTTGCTCTGCTTTTGCTGTCCTCCCTTCCTCCGCCAGGCTTTTGTTCATGTTTGGAAAACATTTTCAAGTTTTATCTTGAAAGCAAAGGTCACTGTAGTGAGCCACTGCTCTGGCTGATGTGGTTGAAGTTGATGATGGGCGTGGGATTCCTTTCATTTATTCCAAAGCTGAGGATGAAATGCCCCAGGACTTGTTGGTGGCTGAGTGTGGATTGATTGCTTCCATTACAGATCCATTGCTTGCTTTTGGCGTTCCAGAAATGTCTCAGAATTTCCATCTGATGCAGCTTCCCTTCATTGTTCTTCACTGCCATTATGACTACTTTCAATTCAATCACTGAAGTGAGGTTCTGGGATGCTTTGTGGTAAATTCCTGTAATTAGCTCCTCCTCTTGAGTCATAAATCCAAAATTGATTTGTAAGGACAGTTGTGGTCTTTCCCAAGTGTCCTGTATGGCTCCCTTCTAAATGAAGTGTCTTTCTTAGGTTCCCCAGTTTTCATAAGAATATGTGACCCTCACTTCTAGTATGAGTCTTTGTACTTATCTGGCCTAATGGAAGAGCTACTCTCCTGGTATTTGCCAGCGGATAAAACCTAGGTGTAAAAGGAGCTCTGGTAGCATAGTGGTTACGAATCGGGCTGTGAGCCACAAGGTGAGCAGTTTGAAACTACCAGCTGTTACACAGGAGAAAGATGAGGCTTTCTGCTCCCGTAAAGATTGACAGCCTTGGAAACCCTGTACAGGGTCGCTATGAGTCGGAACTGACTCCACGGCACATAACAACAACAAAACCTAGATGTACAGCTCTTCTATAGCAATGTTGTTGAAGATGGTGCAGGACCATCAGTGTACCCAAGTCAGAACCCATTCGATGGCACCTGAATTTACCTTTAGAAATGAGTCCTGGTGATGCAGTGGTTAAAGAAGTCTGTTAGTAACTCAAAAGTCAGTAGTTCAAACCCAGCAACTGCTCTGCAAAAGAAAAATGTTGGCTTTTGTAAAGATTACAGCCTTGGAAACCCTATAAGGCAGTTCTACCGTGTCCTGTATTGTATCTATGAGTTGGAATGAACTCCGTGGCAGTGGGTTTTGGTATTCTTTGTAACTGGCCTAAGGGTACCAATGTGTATGGAGGCTTGTCTGCCAATATTCTACTTAGACATCTTGTCTAGATCAAGAGAGCTGAGTGCTCCCACTAAAGCACATGTATTCCTGCAGAGCAAATCTTAATGGATTGGGTGTGGTTTGAAAGGAATTGGTTTATAAACAGTTTTAGCAATGCTACAGTTCTTTACAGCTCATGGTAAGGAGCCAGGGGATGTATTGCTATGAGGAATAATTTAGACTTTTCCTGAGTGGTTTGCTTTTACTTGCAGCCACTGCTGATTTAAGGGTCATGTTTTTCTCTAACAGCATCTAGAATACCTGAAGACTAATTTAGGGTCCACCCTTAATACCTGAATACCTAGAACAAGTATGTTTCAACTTCTTGCAAGGATCCAGGTGAATTTTCTACGTTTATTTCCACTTTCCCTCATTCTTTTTCTGATAACTTTACATATACTATTATAAGTATTTGCTTGCTTTATTGTGTGAAGTGTATCTTGTAGGAATCTTTGTATGAAGTCAGAGAATGACTCATGATTTTTCCCCTGCACTACAATGTCTAAAAGACAGTGAGTGTTTTATCCAAAGAAGGAACTGTCTATGAGGCTGGATGAAGAGGTCCTTTAAGATAATCTAGAGATGACACAGATGAGTAGAAGGTGTGACTGACAGGAAGATATTACCTGTGTAACAAGGTGGTGGTTCAAACCCATCAGCTGCTCCTCAGAAACCCTTTACAGGGTCTCTATAAGTCTGAACCAATTTGACAGCAACTTGTATGATTTGGGAGTCTCAGGGTGGTACAGATAATTAAGTCCTTGCTACTAGTTGAAAGGCTAGTGGTTTGAACCTGTGAAGCCTATTTCTAGCCTCCACTCCTAGAGTTGGAGATGTTGTTGTTGTTAAGTGTTGTGGAATCAGTTCTAACTCATGGTGATCCTTTATATGGTTTCCAAGGAGCAGTTGGAGGGTTTAAACCTCTGGCATTGTGATTGGCAGACCAGTGCTTATCCTACAGTGCCACACCAAGAGTCCTGAGATAAAGATAGTGGAATAGAACTGTGGAGGGGTGCTGGATGCTCAGGCCCTTTTCGTGAAGTGGAGCATGGGAAGTACGATTAGCACAGGTGGTGTGGAGAGAGTAGAAGAGGAGGTGGTGTGAGTGGAGGAAGAGAAATTGGCAGGGGCCAGAGACCACAGAAAGGCTTTCATTTGAACAGCAGCGAGAAAACAAATGGATTTAAATCTGTGTGTGTGTGTGTGAGAGAGAGAGAGAGAGAGAGAGAGAACGAGAGAGAGAACGAGAGAAGAGAGATTGAGAAAGTGGTGATTAAGTTTGCATTTTGAAACGAATCTGACTGTGGTATGGTGGTTTCCAAGCTTCAGGGAAAGTGAAGAATATCAGTTAGTAGGCTATTATGGTTGTTGTTGTTAGTGTCGAGTCAGTTCCAACTCAATAGGGTTTCCAAAGAGCTGCTGGTGAGTTTGAACTGCCGACACTGTGGTCCAGTGGTCCAGTGCCTTATCCCACCGTACCACAATTGTGAAATTTGAAAGCGACATGGGCGGGAATGGATGGAGAGAAAAGTGGATGATTTAAAAGTAATACTTGGGTGAAAAACACACACACACACACACACACACACACACACGGTGTTCTGATGAATTGGATATGGGAGACACCAAAGGTGGGTCGTAGATTTCTGCCTAGCATACTTGGATGGTTGTATACATATGTCTTAAGAACCAGGCTTGTGGAAGAAGATCACAAGTTGTATTCTTCTCATGTGAAGTTTGTGGTCCTTTAGAAATTTCAATGTAGTTGTCAGTGAAAAAATTAGAAACTTGGGTTTCCATGTCAGAATAATGGTCTGTGATTTGGGAACAAGGTGATGTCTGTAAGAGAAATAAAGAAGGCCTAAGGCAATGCAGTGAATTACTTTGTACAGCTCTTCGACCTATAGTTTTTGTAACTCCCATGAAACAACTGTTTTTTCCTGATGTGTCTGGGTGAGAGAGGGTGGGAGATATTGATAGGATGATATAATTCAATTGTGAATGATTGTTAATTGGGTTGCCGTTTTAAAAACTTGGAAGTCTGAGTATAAAATGAGCCATTTCAGAGACAGGAATGGGGGTATCTCACTACCAATAAGAAAGAAGTGCCAGGAGTGGAGCATGTCTGTTTGACCCTCAGATCCCTGTGTATTAAGCCTCCTTGACCCAGGAACTGAACGGTGAGCTCCTGGAGGAAGAGCAGAGTAATGGCAGAGGAACAGCAGCAGCAGAACCGAGAGCCAGAGCACCAGAGTTCAGAACAAGTCAAGCTGAGTGTCCTTGCTCAGGGAGCTCACTTGTGGGGTGAGGTGCCTTCAGGTACTTAATTGGGAAGCTAGGCTTGTTGAGCTACAGAGCTAGAGTGCCTTTGGGCTAACGTTTATAGTGAAATGGCATGCACTCTGGATATTTATCAGCAACATTAAAAGAGCTGTGTAACATTGCTGGAGCAGGGCAGAGACCATGAAGCCTGACTGTGGCTGAGAGACCAAGGACCTGAGAGAGGTCTGCCTGTGGGTTTGCCTGGGACTAGGCTGGTCTGACTGAAAAAACTGTGATGTGAGCATTTCTAATCGTGAGTTAACTTCTCTAATAAAACCCGTAACTTTGAGTATACTGAGTTCTGTGTGGTCATTGCAACGCATTATCAAACCCAGCTGAATAGAGAGTGCTGGGGAAGAGATGTTTGGTGTCAGAATTGGTAGACAAGGTTGGAGGATGGAGACATGTCTGACCTCAGACTCATAAGAACCTTGGGCTGATGTTGATTCCCGATCCTCACTACTTATGAAACCAAAGAGGAGGTCAGATACCTTTTCCACACACCCCCTTTGTGGTTTTCTTTATTAAGTTTTTATTGTGAGCTGAGTAATAGTTTACATAATGAGGATATTGGCTTTACACTCGTCATTTCATTGCAATGATTAGAATCTCCTCCATGCATTATCATTCAACAGTATTTGCTTCTATTCCCTCTGTGTTTTTTTGGTGGGGGTGATGGGATGTACATAAAAACACTCAGGAACATATAATAATGTAAACAACCAAAGGGCACATTCTGCAAGCCTGCCTCCTGGCGGCCAGCACTCAGCCTTTCTTTTTCCACACCCTTTTTTACACCCAGGATAAAAACTGAATCCCAATTTAATGGTGATGTGGAGAATAAACCTGTGAGAGGAAAGAGAAAAACAGAGTGTGAGATGTCATTGAAGCTAGGAGAACTGTGTTTAGAGAGCAGATCAGCAGTAGTCAGTAGAGTCAAATGCAGCTGAGAGGTTAAAAAAGATCAGAACTAAAAGATGGACTTAGACACATTCTGGGAACACATTTCATGGAAGCAGCAGTCAAGAAATTAATTGTCGTAATGCTTTAAGTAAATCTGCTGGAAAAGACTTCTTTAGATGCAGATATCAGTTTGAGGACTAAGGTGTGCTTGACCAATACATGGTATTTTAGTCACATGGGAGAGTTGGACAATGAATAAGAAAGATCATAGAAGAATCAATGCATTTGAATTATGGTATTGGAGAAACCCAGCACGCGTCTGTCAGTTTGTCGTACTGTGGTGGCTTGTGTTGCTGTGATTCTGGAAGCCACTGGTATTTTACATACTAGCAGAGTCACCCATGGTGGACAGGTTTCAGATGAGCTTCCAGACTAAGACAGACTAAGAAGGAGAGACGGACCACTTCTGAATGGTTAGCCACTGAAAATCTTATTTGAATCACTGACCTTGCAGTTCAAAACGACATTGCAGCCCAGTGCATTATCCTATAGCACCATGTCAGGAGCAGAACATTTGTTGTTAAGGGTTGTTGAGTCAATTTTGACTCATAGCGATCCTGTGTTGGGTTTCCAATGAGTGGCTTTGTCCTTGTGGTTCAAACTAACCTTGCAGTCCAGTGTTTTATCCCATAGTTCCACACCTGAGTACACGGGACAAAATGATGAAATATTCTTAGATATTACCATACATCTTAAGTTGCTGGGCCTGGGGGTCCCAGGCAGAGTGGTAGAAATGTGGAACAAAACTAAGAGTAATACTGGTCAGAAATAGCCCATATCCAAGACTATGGACCTTGAGCATCTTTTCAGGTCTGAAATAGAACTCATGCTCTTGGCCCAATTTTCAACCAGGTAGTAGATACCCTGTACAGGGTCGCTATGAGTTGGAACCAATACCACGGCACATAACAACAACAGTAGATAAGTATGCATTGGGGGTAACAACACTATTAAAGTATACACACTATGGAATGGTCAAATCTTCAAGATCAAAATGGCAACATTTACCTAAGAACAAAGTAGAGAAGGGGGATGGGAAAGAGGGTGGAGTGGAAATAGGGACCACAGGGTAACT
>NW_006412241.1:0-502 GCF_000296735.1 Chrysochloris asiatica
TATCAACACTCGCAGAAGCAGCAGTCAAGAGATCAGATGACGTATTGCACTGGGCAAATCTTTTTAAAGTATTGAAGAACAGAGATGTCAGCTTGAGGATTAAGGTGTGCCTGACCCAGGCCATGGTGTTTTCAATAGCCTCATATGGATGAGAAAGCCGGACAGTGAATAAGGAAGATCATTGAAGAATTGATGCCTTTGAGTTGTGGTGTCGGAGGAGAACACTGAAAGTGCCATGGACTGCCAAAAGAACCAATAGATCTGTTTTGGAAGAAGTGCAGCCAAAGTGCAACTTGGAGGCCAGGATGGCTAAGCTTCGTCTCTCATACTTTGGACATATTGTCCTGAGGAAACAATCATTGGAGAAGAATGTCATGCGGGGTAAGGTGGAGGGTCAGAGAAAAAGTGGAAGACCTCTAACGAGATGGATTGGCCAGGTGACATCATTGATGGACTCAAGTGTGGCAGCGGTAGTGAGGTTGGCCCAGGATCAGACATTGTT
>NW_006412241.1:3390-5687 GCF_000296735.1 Chrysochloris asiatica
CATTCTTATCAATGGAGAAGAGATTGAGGCTGTCAAGGACTTCATTCTTCTTGGATCAACTAACAACACCCGCGGAAGCAGCAGTCAAGAGATCAGACATCGTATTGCATTGGGCATATCTGCTGCACAGGAACTTTTTAAAGTGTTGAAGAGCAGAGATGTCAGCTTGAAGACTAAGGTGCGCCTGACCCAGGCCGTGGTGTTTTCAATGACCTCATATGGTTGTGAAAGCTGGACAGTGATTAAGGAAGATTGTAGAAGAATTGATGCCTTTGAGTTGAGGTGTTGGAGGAGAAAACTGAAAATGCCAAGGACTGCCAAAACAACCAATAGATCTGTTTTGGAAGAAGTGTAACCAGAGTGCTCCATGGAGGCCAAGATGGCTAGGATTCATCTCTCATACTTTGAACACATTGTCCGGAGATAACAGTCGCTGGAGAAGGATGTCATGCTGGGTAAGATGGAGGGTCAGAGAAAAAGAAGAAGACTTCCAACGACATGGATTAGCCTGGTGACATCATTGATGGTGTAAAGTGTGGCAGCGGTAATGAGGTTGGCCCAGAATCGGACATTGTTTCATTCTTCTGTGAATGGATTCGCTATGAGTCAGTTCCAACTCAATGTCACTTGAAAACAACAACAGGTACATGGCAGATATGTCCAACATGTCCATACACTGAGAGATAGATACATGGCAGAGCAGTCCAACATGTCCATATACAGGGTACTAGCAATATGGCAGATGAGTCCGATATGTTCATTTATTGAGAGTAAGCTAGATGGCAGACAAGTCCAATATATTCATATACAGAGAGCTACCTACTTCTCAGATCAGTGTAACATATCCATGTACAGAGAGATAGCTACATGGCAGACGAGTCCAAAATATACATATATAGAGAGCTAGCTACATGGCAGGATAATGCAACATTTCCATATAGAGAGTTCTAGCTAAAAGGCAGATGAGTCCAATTTGTCTATACACAGAGAGATAGCTACATGGCAGAGTAGTGCATCATTTCCATATGCAGAGTTCTACCTACATGGCATATGTGTCCAAAGTGTCCATATAAGTGAGAGCTACCTATATGGCAGATCAGTCCAAATTATCCACATACTGAGAGCTAGCTATATGGCAGAGAAGTCCAACATGTCCATATTCAGGGTACTACCTACATGGCAGATGTGTCCAACGCACTGAGAGTCATCTACATGATAGACAAGACCAATATGTCCATATACAGAGAGCTACCTTCTTGGAAGATCAGTGCAACATAGCCATGTACAGACAGCTAGGTACATGGCAAATGATTTGAAATTGTCCATGTACAGAGAGCTAGCTCCATGGCAGGCTAGTGCAACATTTCCATATACTGAGTTCTAGCTACATGGCAGATTTTTCAAAAGTGTTCATATACTGAGAGCTACCTACATGGCAGACAAGTCCAATATGTTCATATACAGAGATCTACCTACTTGTCAGATGAGTCTATCATATCCATGTATAGAGAACCAGCTACATGGAAGATGAGTCCAAAATGTCCATATACAGGGAGCTAGCTACATGGCAGGGTAGTGCAACATTTCCATGTAAAGTGTTCTAGCTACATGGCAGAGGTGTCCAACATGTCCATATACTGAGAGCTAGCTACGTTGCAGAGTAGTCTAACATGTCCATATTCAGGGTATTAACTACATATCATATGTGTCCAACTTATCTATATAATGAGAGCCACCTTCATGGCAGACAAGTCCAATATGTTCGTATACAGATAACTACCTTCTTGGCAGATAAGTCCAACATATCCATGTACAGAGAGCTAGGTACATGACGGATGATACCAAAATGTCCATGTACAGAGAGCTAGCTCCATGGCAGGCTAGTGCAACATTTCCATATACAGAGATCTAGCTACAAGGCAAATGAGTCAACTTATCTATATACAGAGAGCTAGCTACATGATAGAATAGTGCAACATTTCCATATAAACACTTCTAGCTACATTGCAGATGTGTCCAACGTGTCCGTATACTGAGAGCTAGCTACATTTCAGAGCAGTCCAACATGTTCATATTAAGGGTACTAGCTACATGGCAGATGTGTCCAACTTGTCCCTATAATGAGAGCCACCTACATGGCAGACAAGTCCAATATGTTCATATACAGAGAGCTAACTTCTTGGCAGATCAGTATAACATATCCATGTACTGAGAGTTAGCTACATGGCAGATGAGCCCAAAATGTCAATATACAGAGAGTTAGCTACATGGCAGAATAGTGCAACATTTCCATATAC
>NW_006412241.1:6817-9391 GCF_000296735.1 Chrysochloris asiatica
TGGCAGATGTGTACAACGTGTCCATATACTGAGAGCTAGCTACATGGCAAATCAGTCCAACTTATCCATGTACAGAGAGTTATCTACATGGCAGACGAGTCCAAAATATCCCTATAGAGAGAGCTACCTACATTGCAGGGTAGGGCAACTTTTCTATATACAGAGTTCTAACTACAAGGCAGATTAGTCCAACTTGTCTATATATATCGAGCAAGCTACATGACAGAGTAGTGCAGCATTTCCATATACAGTGTTCTAGCTACATGGCAGATGTGTCCAACGTGTACATATACTAAGAGCTACCTACATGGCAGATCAGACCAACATATCCACGAACAGAGAGCTAGCTATCTCATATAGGAGTTCAAAATGTCCATGTGCAGAGAGCTAGTTACATGACAGAGTAGTGCAACATGTACATATACAGTGTTCTAGGTATATGGCAAATGTGTCCACCGGGTCCATACACTGAGAGTTAGCTACATGGAAGAGCAGTCCAACATGTCCATACTCAGGTACTAGTTACATGGAAGATGTGTCCAATTTGTCCACAAATTGAGAGCTAGCTTCATGGCAGAGAAGTCCAATATGTTCATATATAGAGAGCTGCCTACTTGTCAGATCTGTCCAACATATCCTTGTACAGAGAGCTAGCTACATGGCAGACGATTCCAAAATGTCCATATACAGTGAGCTAGCTACATGGCATAGTACACCAACTTGTCCATATTCAGAGTTCTAGCTTTATGACAGATGTTTACAACATGTCCATATACTGAGAGCTAGCTACATGGCAGACAAATCCAGTATGTTCATATACAGAGAGCTAACTACTTTGCAGATCAGTGTAACATATCCATGTACAGAGAGCTAGCTACATGACAGAAGAGTCCAAAATGTCCATATACAGAGAGCTAGCTACATGACAGGTAGTGAAACATTTCCATATAAAGATTTCTAGGAACAAGGCAGATGAGTCCAACTTATCTATGTTCAGAGTGGTAGCTACATGACAGCCTAGTGCAACATTTCCATATACAGAGTTCTAGCTACATGGCAGATGTGTCCAACGTGTCCATACACTGATAGCTAGCTACTTGGCAGATCAGTCCAACAAATCCATTTACAGAGAGCTAGCTTCATGGCAGACATGGCCAAAATGTCCATATACAGAGAGCTAGCCAAATGGCGGGGTAATGCAACATTTCCATATACATAATACTAGCAACATCACAGATGAGTCCAACATGTCCATATACCGAGAGTTAGCTACATGGCAGATGAGTACAGGATGTGCATACAAAGAGGGCTAGCTATAAGGCAGATGAGTCCAATATATCTATATACAGAGAGCTATGTACATGGCAGGGTAGTGCAACATTTCCATATACAAAGTTCTATCTACAAGGTAGAGGAGTCCAAGTTTTCTATACACAGAGAACTAGATACATGGCAGGGTAGTGCAAGATTTCGACATACAGAGTTCTAGCTACAAGGCAGATGAGACAACTTGTCTACATACAGAGAGCTAGCTACATTGCAGGGAAGTGCAACATTTCCGTATTCAGATTTCTAGTTACATGGCAGATGAGTCCAATGTGTCCATATAGTGAGAGTTAGCTACATGGAAGAGTAGATCAACATGTCCATATACAGGGTACTAGCTACATGGCAGATTAGTCCAACGTGTCCAAATACTGAGAGCTAGCTACATGACACGGAAATCCAATATGTTCATGTACAGTGTGCTACCTACTTGGCAAATCAGTCCAACATAACCATGTACAGAGAGCTAGGATATGGCATACGAATCCAAACTGTCCCTATACAGAGAGGTTGCTACATGGCAGGGTAGTGCAACATTTACATATACAGAGTTCTAACAACAAGGCAGATGATTTGAACTTTGTATATACAGAGAGCTAGGTACAGGTCAGCATACTGCAACATTTCCATCTACAGGGTTCTAGCTACGTGGCAGATTTGTCCTACGTGTCCATATACTGAGAGCTACCTATATGGCAGACAAGTCCAATATGATCATATACAGAGAGCAACCTACTTGGTAGATCAGTCCAACATATCCATGTACAGAGATCTGGATACATGGCAGATGAGTCCAAAATGTCCATATACAGAGAGCTAGCTACTTGGCAGAGTGGTGCAACATTTCCTTATACAGATTTCTAGGTACATGGCACATGTGTCCATTGTGTCCATACACTGAGAGTTAGCTTCGTGGCAGAGCAGTCCAACATGTCCATATTCAAGGGACTTGCTACATAGCATATGTGTCCCACGTGTCCATATACTGAGAGCCAACTACATGCCAGACAAATCCAATATGTTCATATGCAGAGAGCTTCCTACTTGGCAGAGTCCAACATATCCCTGTACAGAGAGCTAGCTACATGACAGACAATTCCAAAATGTTCATATGCAGAGAGCTAGCAACATGGCAGGGTAGTGCAACATTTCCATATATAGGGTTCTAGCAACATGTCAGATATGACAAAGGTGTTCATATACTGAATGCTACCTACATGGCAGAAAAGACCAATATGTTCATATAAA
>NW_006412242.1:0-3912 GCF_000296735.1 Chrysochloris asiatica
GCTTTCAATTTCTCTCCATTGAGAGTAATATAGGCTGTTGGTTTTGTATATATGCTCTTTATTATGTTGAGGAATTTTCCTTCGATTCCTATTTTGTTGAGTGTTGCGCTGAGATTTTTAAAAAGCCCTTCTGATTCACAGGGCTGTTGCTGATGGAGAGACATTACAGGTGTGATGTGTTTCTCCCTGGCAGCAGCACAACTAACTTGGAAATTGCATTTTTCTCAACTATAAGACTAACAGTGAGGTCAGCATTACAACCTCACCAGCTGCTCCTCGGGAAACCCTATACAGAGTTGCTATACATTTACCTGCTCTTAAAGATAGCTACTTTGAATTTCTCCCATCTTTTTGACGGTTGTTTAGTTGGATGTCTGTATAATGAAACGCACATCAACCAACCCTGTAACAATCCTCACATGATAGATCTACTATGTTTTTTTAGGGGGTTTATGGAGGCCATACACTAATGTCAGTATGTTATCTTTTGAAATCACAGCGAAACTCTTCCAGAGAGCCAACAAAAGATACACAGTACTTTTAAGATAAGCTCAGTATTAGGGAAAATGGTAAATACCATGCTTAATGATATATTTGTTGTGTGTGACTTGATAAAGGCAACTCCTTCCAATAGCCCTTGGTAGGCCAACCTGGTATTGAGGTGGGGAGAAGGGAAGACAATTTGCATAAGATCCAAGGATACTCAGAACAGAATGCGTAGGACTATTAAATGGAAAAACAATTTTCTCTGTGAAACTTCACCCAAATCACAATTTAAAAAAAATCTCAGGAAACTCCTGAGACTGAAGTGTCAAGAACCAGACCTGATTCCCTCTTTTTTCTCCAATGTTACTAGAACAACTCTGGTTGACAGAGCTGGTGCTAACTGAAGTCTGCAGTCAGACTCTAAACACTCCTAAGAAATATGCAGAATTGATGTCCCAGTTTCGCTCTCTCTCTTTTTAAAAAACTTTTTATTGTAGTTTGATTGAAGGGTACAGAGTGAATCATCAGTTTTGCATTCATTTCATCTCAGTGGTCGCAAACCCCTCAGTGTAGCGTCAATTATACCACCTCTTCCTTATGAGTCTTCTTTCCAAACCTTCTGAATTCTGTCCTTAGTAAATGTTGCCCTTCTGGTCTTGAATGGATGATCATTCTGTGATGTGTATACTTCACTAGTGTTATTGTTCCTCCTACATACCTATCTACTGCTTGGATGAAAATTGAGAGAAGAGGATTAATTCAGTTTCAGACCTGAGGGATGACCAAGTACCGTAATTGGGGTTTTTTTCCAGTCTCTAGCTGACCAGGAAGCCTGGCCTTTTTTTTTTTTTTTAATCTTTTTTATGATTTTGAGTTGTTTTATTCCACATTTTCTCCCATTCTATTCAGGACCTCCTGATGTGATCCATTTCAATTGGCAGTAGTTACCATCTAGTTTTTCTGGTCCCAGGGTCATGGAGACTGATGTTCACATGGCCCACTAGTCCGTTGGGCTAATTGTTTGCAAGAATCTTCCATTTCAAGCTCCTTCTTTCCTCTGCACAGGGAGAGACCAATAGTTACATCTCACCTGATGTCACATTTTTCACACCAGGGTTTGCATGCTGGTTGAAGTATATGTGGATAAGGTAGACATTTCTCTTGACCAAGTCGGAAATATCCTTGAGGTTGTTAGGGTCATGTTTTAGATGTAGTGACTTTGACAGTGGCCTAAAAGGACAGCAAGGACTAGCAAAGAGATGACTCACTGTAGACAAGCATCCACTGGACATTCGAGTTCAATACCTACATGCGGTGGGTGCTACTGAACAATCATGATATTAGTTTCTTTGACTTTCCAGTTCTCTTCATTTGGTATTTGGAAGTGAAACTGACTGCTTTGGGCAGAGCATTGTTGTTGTTAAGTGCCATCTAGTCGGTTCCAAGTCATAGTGACCCTGTATAGGGTTTCTGAGGAGCAACTTGTAGAGTTGAACCTACAGCCTTGTGACTAGCAGTCATTCCATTGATTATCCTACAGTGCCACACCAAGACTCCTTGGGCTGAGTAGACCTTAAAAAAAACTTGTGTAATTCAGTAGCTGTTCCCAAAGGGAGCTATTAAATGTCCTGTTAATAATGTAATTTGTCAAAATGTTAAAAGAGATATAATCATCTTTGCATGCCAAGGTCGAATTAGTAAAGTAAATTTGAAACATTAGTCTTAACTTAATATTAAAATAGTCATAATTTCCTCCAAACACTTCCAGAATTTGTTATATCTTGTGGTAAATTTTCATATTAAAAATATTTTTGTAAATATCTTATCCTTTTATTGAAATTTTGTTTATTGAGGACCATGGTTCACCTTTTTCTCATCCCTTATTTCACCTCCCATAAGGTACAGAAGTGTGCCTCAGACAAAATAGATACAAAGTTACCTAAGTGATGGGGTGAAATAATTACTTTGAAACACCTAAGCTATTTCAAATACTGAGAGTCACACATTTTTTAATAGGTAAAATTTGCTTTATCCAAAAAAATGATTATTCTGACAACTAAAGTTAAAGATAATGGCTAGGATATCATGAGCCCTGGTGTGGTGGTACAGGATAAAATGGACTGCTAACCACAAGGTTAAGGAGCTCTGATAGTGTAGTGGTTATGAATAGGGCTGCTAATCTCAGGGTCAGCAGTTCGAAACTACCAGCTGTTCCACAGGAGAAAGATGAGGCTTTCTGCTTCCGTAAAGATTTACAGCCTCGGAAACCCTGTACAGGGTCACTCTGAGTTGGAACTGACTCCATGGTACTTAACAACAACAACAAGGTTGGCAGTTCAAACCTAGCAGCCACTCTCAGAAACCCTATACAGTGTCACTATGAGTCAGAAGCGACTCAGTGGCACTTAACAACAAGAGGCTGTTACAATGTATAGAGAAATGATGTGAGGAGTTGGTACTACATGAAAAGCAGATTAAGCTCTTAATTGTGCACCCAGAAATTCTGATTTCTATTCTGGGATGTGATTGTATCTTTTTTGGGAAGAGTTTTGATCTCATCTCCTGGATTTCTTTGTCAACATGGTTTGTCCTTTTACCAGAGGCTTCAAAAAGCTCTTGGAAAGTGGAATAAAAAGAGAATGGAATTTTCCTACAAACATTTTGAAGTCCCTTTCATGTATTTCATGTGTTTATGTGTCCCAGTAATTTATCTTAATATTAATTTTAAATGTTCATATTCTACTTTCTTCACCAGCCATACCGTGTAAACTAATAAATAAACAAACCATGGTGTAGCAGAACTTTTACATACATTCATTTCATTGCAGAAATAAATGATCTTCTGTTGTACTCAAGTAATTTGAAGAAATATAAGAAAGTAGAGACTAAATTCAGTGGCAGCTGTAAGGAGGAGAGTAAGTGAAAACCATTGGGTAAATTATTTCTTGCAGCAAAATGTCATATCAACTGGGATTTGGATGTTGTTAGTGTTTTGCTTTTAAAGAAATACTATGCCTATTTTTGTAATTTGGTTATTTTTCCTTCAATATTTCAAAGTCTAGTTTGGGATACATGGTTCTCCAGAACACCAAACCTGTTATCATTAAGCTGATTGTGACTCTTAACAACCCTGCAGAACAGAATAGGACTGCCTCATAGGGTTTCCAAGGCTGTAATCTTATTGAAAGTAGGCTTCCACGTCTTTCTCCTGAGGGGTGCTTAGTGGGTTCAAACTGCCAACCTTTGGGTTAAGCAGCTGAGCACTAAACCACTGTGCCACCAGTACTTCTTACTCTGTTCTATTAGGTAGGATATTACACTGAGAGCCAATGTGTATTTGTAGGTAAAGTTCTTATCCTATTTAAATGTCTTTATCCATACTGTAAGAAAAGAGAAACAAATAGGAAACTTATAGTACTTATTTGA
>NW_006412242.1:4012-4562 GCF_000296735.1 Chrysochloris asiatica
GAAAGATGAGGCTTTCTGCTCCCGTAAAGATTTACAGCCTTGGAAACCCTGTACAGGGTCGCTATGAGTCGGAACCGACTCCACGGCACATAACAGCAACAGCAACAACAACGAATTTCAGACAGGAGAGTTTCTTGTAGTTATTTATATTTTGTATTTCCTCTGCCTGAGGTAGATAGGACATCGCTTTTACTTGGATTTAAAATTCTCTCTGCCCCAAGTGTTGTTCAGCGGCTGCTGATCTTCTTTTTTTACTTTCCCTAACCTCTTCCCCGAACCTGGTAGCCAGTCAACACAGGCTAGATATGGATGCCGTAAAGCTGCTTGAGCTTCACTCTACTTGCTCCCAGAATGCTCTTGTTCTAACTGATTTCAAGTGATGTCTACCTAGCCATAACTTCAAATTTAATATGTTGCTACTGGTTCTTTGGATTTGATATCATTAATTTCATAGA
The DNA here is from genome assembly GCF_000296735.1 of Chrysochloris asiatica. Taxonomy (NCBI): domain Eukaryota; kingdom Metazoa; phylum Chordata; class Mammalia; order Afrosoricida; family Chrysochloridae; genus Chrysochloris; species Chrysochloris asiatica. The sequence goes on from NW_006412242.1 coordinate 4,468, forward strand.
ATTTCACTATTGTTTTCCTGGTGTGGCTCTCTGGAATAAAACACTGGACCGCAAGATTGGGTTGAATCACAAGGTTGATGGTTCAAACTCACCAG
>NW_006412242.1:4886-6707 GCF_000296735.1 Chrysochloris asiatica
CTGCAATTGTTAAGAAAGGATTAGCCACCTCAGAGGTATGTGGGAAGATGGGTATTAGATTTATGGGGAAAACTGACCATTCTGTCACAAGTTCCTGTGTGTGTGTGTGTGTGTGTGTTTAGAAGACTCATAAGTTTCATTACATGGGAAGCCAGGGAAAGATGTTAGGTCAGGGAGTGAGGTGATTAGAGCTGTATGTCAAAATGGAGTTGAGGAGAGTAATAATTAAAAGAGTAATAATGGTCAAGTGATGGCTATACTAGTGTAGGCAGAGACAATAAAAACCTAAATTAGGACGCTTAACTGATAATTGATTTTAAAAAAAACAAAAGGAAGACAGGTTTAAGGAAATATTTAGGGTGTAGAGAGAGATTACATGCAGTACCAAAAAGAAGGCAAAAAATCCAGAATGACTCCCAAATTTAAGGTTTAAGCAACATCTGTGAGATGGTGCCTTTCCCTGAAATAACAAACGAGAGTAACAAGATTACAGTTTAGGAGGAAGATGATAATTCAGCTTGGGATATGTTCAGTTTTGAGAGGTCTGGGTCCCTGGGGTGGATATGTCTGGTTCTCATTTGAAAATAGAGACTAGCAGGCCAGGAGAGAGTTCTGGATGTCCAAAATAAATGTGAAAAATTCCAGCATATGGACTATAGTTGACATCACAGAAATAGAGCAGATCACTGAAGGAGAATGCGGGATGAGAAGAGCTGAGTTCTTGCCAAGGCTAGACTTACGGAGAGGCCCAAATCATGAAGCAGAAGGAGAGAAACCTGATAAGAAATTGAGAGTGATAAGAGAGAATGAAAAACAGTGTTATATTGGAATCCTCTTTTATTTCTGGAAAGTAACTTAAACAGTGTGGCAGACACAATGCTATGCACTCAACAAACTCCTCCCCCACCCCCCTTAAAAATCACAGGTAGTCTTCGATGTGCATGCTCCATTCTCCACATTCTTGTGACTGGATGTACAAACCATACAGGAGGAATTCCTGATGAATTTCTTCCATGTTGAACCTGACTTGCATGAGAAGCAGACCTTTATTGCCTTATCTTACTGAAATGTTCAAGTTATATATTACAGCATTTAGCACACCTTGATTAATAAAGGAGACTTAACCTAGTTTGAAATGGGACTATGCCATTTTTAAGTTGTACTTGTAGGATTGTAGCTCACTTTAAAACCCCAGTCATGCTTTATTTCAAGATATTTTATTTGCATCTTTTAAGACATTTTGCAGTTTTTTTGAAGCAATAATATAAATTTCATTTATTGGAATGCCATCAAAATCTTTAATTTATGTTTTAGACAGATGCCACCACTCATCTGTCAGTTTGTGGTGAAGTTGTGGCTTGTGTGTTGCTATGCCATGGGTTTTTTAAATACCAGCAGGGTCACCCATGGTGGAGGTCTTAGCTGAGCTTCCAGATGAAGACAGACTAGGAAGAAGGAAAGACAGACAGATTCCAAATATTTAATCACTGAAAACCTTATAAAATAGGTTTCCATAGAAAAGTTTAAAGGGCAGCTCAAGAAGAAAATTTAAATATTATAATGAAATGTTCAAAGACCTGGAGTTAGAAAACCAAAAGGAAAGAACACTGTCAGATAGCACCAGAATATTGAATACTGAAACATGATGAAGAACACCAGAATATTGTCAGATACAGTACCAGAAGATGAGCCCATTGGGTTGGAAAGCCCTCACAATACAACTAGGTATGAGCTTCCTCCTCAAAGTAGAGTAAACATTAATTATGTGAATGGGGTAAAGCCTTCCGGACCTTCACTTGCTGTTGGGGCATAAATCAAAAT
>NW_006412242.1:7502-8772 GCF_000296735.1 Chrysochloris asiatica
AAATTAAAACAAGTCCACAAGAGCAAAAATATGATCTTGAACATATCCCACCTGAATTTAGAGACCATCTCAAGAACAGTTTTGATGCATTAGACACTAAAGACCAAAGACCAGAAAAGTTGTGGGATGACATCAAGAACATCATACAGGAAGAAAGCAAAAGGTCATTAAGAAGACAAGAAAGAAGGAAAAGAATAAAATTGATATCAGAAGAGACTCTGAAACTTGCCCTCTAGCATACAAATAATGTTAAATCAAATGGAAGAAATGAGAAGATAAAAGAGCTTAATAGGAATTTTTTTAAAGTAGCTCAGAAGACAAAATCAAATAATGTAATATAATTTGCAAAGACCTGGAGTTAGAAAACCAAAAGGGAAGAACATGCTCAGCATTTCGCAAGCTGAAAGAATTGAAGAAAAATTTCAAGCCTTGACATGAACTATTGAAGGATTCTATGAGCAAATATTGAATGGTTCAGAAAGCATCAAAAGAAGATAGAAGCAATACACAGAGACACTGTACCAAAATCAAATGATGTTCCATCATTTCAAAAGGTAGTTTATGATCAAGAACCAATGATCCTAAAGGAAGAAGTCCAAGGTGCATTCAAGGCACTGGCAAAGAACAAGGCACTGGGAATTGATGGAATACAAATTGAAATATTTGAAGAAACTGATGAAGTACTAGAGGCACTCACTCATCTATGCCAAGAAATTTGGAAGACAGCTACCTGGCCAACAGACTGGAAGAGATCCATATTTGTACCCATTCCAAAGAGAAATTACCCAACAGAATGTGGAAATAATTGGACAATATCATTAGTATCACATGCAATAACTCAAAATGGCAGCAACCATACATTGACAGAGAACTTCCAGTGGTTAAAGCTGGATTCAGAAGAGTATGTAGAATGAGGGATATCCTTGCTGATGTCAGATGGATCTTGGCTGAAAGCAGAGAATACCAGAAAGATGTTTATCTGTGCTTTATTGACTAGGAAAAGGCTTTCAATTGTGCGGATAAAGATTTACAAGCTATGGACAGCATTGTGGAGAATGAGTATTTGAGAACAAGAGGAAGACCCCATAGAGATGGACTGGCAAAGTGGCAGCATCAATGGGCTCAGGCATGGCAACGACAGTGATGTTGGCCCAGGATCAGGCAGTGTTTTGTTATGCTGTGCATAAGGTCACTATGAGTTGGTACCAACTCAATGGCTGCTAACAACAACAATTGTGCTCATGAGGAACCTGTACACAGACCAAGAGGC
>NW_006412243.1:0-2969 GCF_000296735.1 Chrysochloris asiatica
GCATAAATATTGATCTCTTCCAATCAGTTGGCCTGATAGTTGTCTTTCAAATTTCTTGGCATAGATGAACAAAGTGCCTCCTGTGCCCTTTTACTTTCTTGAAAGATTTCAATTTTAATTCTATCAGTTCCTGAAGTCTTTTTCTTTGCCAATTCCTTCAATGCACCTTGGAATTCTTCCTTCATTATCATTGGCTCTTGCTCATATTCTACCTCTTGAAACGGTTGAACAACAACCATTTCCTTTTGGTACAGTTTCTGTGTAGTCCTTCCTTCTTCTTTTGATACTTTCTGCATTATTCAATAATTTGTCCAAATAATCTTTCAATAACAATAGTTGAGGCTTAAATTTTTTCCTCAGTTCTCCCAGCTTGAGAAATATTCTTCCTTTTTGGTTTTCTGATTCCAGATCTTTGCACATTTTGTTGTAATATTTGGCTTTGTCTTCTGGAATAGAGCTTTAAATGTTCCTGTTCAACTCTTGTACTTCCTCATTTCTTCCATTTGCTTTAGCATCTCTTCACTGGAGAGCAAGTTTCAGTGTCTCTTCTGACATCCACTTTTGATCTTTTCCTTCTTTCTTATCTTCTTAATGACTTATTGCTTTCTTCATGCATGATAATCTTGATGTCATCCCACAATTCTTCTGGTCTTTGGTCTTTAGTGTTTCATGTACCAAATCTGTTCTTCAGACATTCTCTAAACTCAGGTGGGATATATTCAAGGTCATATTTTGACTCTTGTTGTCTTGTTTTCATTTTCTTCAGCTTCAGTTTGAATTTGCATATGAGCAATTGATTACGTGTTCTACAATCTGCCTCTGACCTTGTTATGACTGATAATATGGAGCTTTTTCATAGTCTCTATCTGCAGATGGTGTCAATTTGATTTCTGTGGTGAGATCCATGTGTATAATTGTCACCTATGCTGTCTAAAGAAGGTATTTGAAATGAACAAGTCATTGATTTTGCGGAATTCTATCATTTGATCTACAACATCATTTCTATCACTAATGCCTTATTTTCCAACTACTGATCCTTCTTCTTTGCCCCCGACCTTTGCATTCAAATCACCACTAATGATTATTGCATCTTCATTTCATGTTTGATCAATTTCAAATTGAAGAAGTTGGCAGAATTCTTCTATTTCATCCTCACTGGCTTTAGTGTTTGGTACGTAAATTGGACAAATAGTGGTATTAACTGGTTTTCCCAGTAGGCACATGGATATTATCTTATCACAGACAGTGTTGTACCTCATGACTGATCTGGATATGTTCTTTTTGACAATGAATGCAACACTATTAGTCTTCAATTTATCATTCCTAGCATAGTAATCCACGTGGTCATCAGATTCAAAATGGCCAATAACAGTCTATTTCAGCTCAGTAAAGCTTAGGATATTGATATTTATGAGTTCCATTCATTTTGACAATTGTCATTTTCTTAGATTCATAATTTGTACATTCCATGATCTGATTATTTATCAATGTTTACAGCTGTTTCTCTTCATTTTGAGTTGTGCCCCATCAGCCAATGAAGGTCCCATGGGCTTTGTTCCAAGCTTTACTCCATTCACATCATCATTGTAAATTGTACTTAGAAGATGCAGCTCTTCCCCAGTCACATTTTAAGTGCCTTCCAACCTGACGGGCTCCTTTTCTGGCACTATATCTCATGGTATTTCTATGCTATTCATAAGGTTTTCAATGACTAAATATTCGAAAGTAGCTCATCACTCTTGCTTACTGGTCTGTCTTTGTCGGGAAGGTCATCTGAAACCTGTCCACCATGGGTGACCCTGCTGATATTTGAAATACTGGTGGCATAGCTTCCAGAATCACAGCAACTCACAAGCTACCACAGTACAATAAACTGATAGCCGAGTGGTGGATTTCCACAGTTGAGATATGAATATAAGCAATACTTTAAATATTTAAGAGATCATTAAAGATTTTATGTAGAAATTTCTACCTTTTAGGTTTCATGAGCATTATTTTTTTGTCAGCTGGTAACCAAATATTTTTAAGGGCATAAATGTATATATATATAACATTGCAAAGAAATAAATTTTGTTAAGATTCAGATATCAAGATATTTTTAAAAGTTGTAAAATTACATATGCATGTAATTAATACATTAAATATGAGATCTGCTTCAGATTTGACTGCCACCATAATTTCAAAGAATTAATAGACATAATATACATTTAACTAAAACATAATATTTATTATTGATTAATGCACAGGTGATATTCATTCTTCTTTTCATTTATATTCATAACCATAGATGAAGAATTGATTGGGTGGGATCATGCATATAATTGGTACAGGACTCTAAGTCTGGGATTAGTTAGTTTTGACTTCTAGCTAGATTTAAAAGGAGCTGTTTCTGAAGCAAAAATTGAAGATCCCAGGACTAATAAGAAGGAATAGCATGAGAGGCATACGAGATCATTTCCTATAGAAAACATGATTATAAAATCAATGATAAAGGTGACAGCAGAAGAAGTAGCATGTAAAGACAGAGCAGTTTTGGGATCTTGGACTACAGTCTGATTAAAGCTGATTGTCAATGGTCAGAAGACTGGCTTGATATATATGCCCTTTGGGCATTCACAGACTGGGGAAAAGAGCTCTATAATGGTAGCTCAAGCAGGGCAGAGGCCTAGTGACTACAAAGTTGAAAGGCTGGAAACAAGTCTACAGTATGGCAGACAATAGGCATTCTTGACGGGAGAATTGCAGTGTCCTGAGTTGAGTTTGATGCTGAATTGAACCCTGTTTACTTCCCTAAAAAAACCCATAATCATGAGTATTGTTATGTGTTCTTTGTGGCCATTGCACTGTATTATTGAACTCAGATATGAAGTTGAGAGTGCTGTGGGGAGGAATGGTTAGTGTCAGAATAAAATAAAACAGTTTGTAGGGTGGAAGCATTTCTGACCTCTGCTTCACAGTAATCAGCCTTG
>NW_006412243.1:4179-5305 GCF_000296735.1 Chrysochloris asiatica
AAATTTTATACAGCATCACAGTGAAGATCAACTTGAAGACATTTAACAAAATACAAACCCTTTTTGATGGATGCCATTCAATCATTCCACAACTCATATATCAGATAATCATAGTGCGGTAGCTTATGATTTCCATGATTCTAGAAATTCTGTCATCTATATTTTAAATACTAGCAGTGTCAAACATGGTTAACAGGTTTCACCTGAGCTTCCAGAACAAAGACAGACAAGTAAGAAGGAGAGACAGACTACTTCTAAATATTTAATTATTGGAAACCTTATGAATAGTAGTAGAACACTGTAAGATAGCACCAGGATATTTAATATTGAAACATGGTAAAGAGCACTAGAAAACTCTCAGATATAGTACTAGATGATGAGCCCTCTCAGTTTGGAAGGCACTAAAAATATAACTTGGGAAGAGATGCCTCCTCAGACTAGAGTTTAATTCGATGACATGAATGGAGTAAAGCTTTCAGGACCATCACTTGCTGAGTTGACACAGCTAAAAATGAAGAGACACAGCTGTAAACATGCATTAAAGTCAGCACATGGAATGTACAAAGTATGAACCTAAGAAAATTGGAAAATTTCAAAAATGATATGAAATGCATAAACATCTATATCCTATGTATTAGTGATATGAAATGGGTTGGTATTGGCCATTTTGAATCTGACATTCACATGATTTACTAGGACGGTAATGAAAAATTGGAGAGGAATGGCTTTGCATTCATCATCAAAAAGAACATTTTGCAAGCTATCTTGAAGGACAACTTTGTCAGTGATAGAAAAATATCTATACACCTACAAGATTATTGCAGTTGTTTTTAAATGCTATTGTGTCTGTTCTGACTCATAACAACCTCATAGGGTTTCCAAGGAGCAGTTGGTGTGCTTGAACTGTCGACCTGGCTGCTCAAACTGACTTTATAGTCAAGCACATTAACCTATAGCACCAAACCAGGAGTCCTTTATAATATAAGCAGTTAATAAAGCTATTATTCAAACTTACACACCAACCACAATTGATACATACTGGTGATTGGAATGCAAAGGTTAGAAACAAACAGGAAAGATCAGTCATTGGAAAATTATGTCCTTGGTGATATAAATGCTGTTGGAG
>NW_006412243.1:5950-7255 GCF_000296735.1 Chrysochloris asiatica
GCCTGGGCGGAGTTCATAGGGCAGGGCTACAGTCAAACTGGCACAGGGAACTAGCATTAAAAGTGGTGCAGTGACATTTGCAAAAGGAGATGAGGGGGATTTTACACATTTTTCCTCCTATTCCCCATCCCTCCTTTTTTGCCCACCCCAGACATCTTAAGGTGGATGGGTGTGCACCCAAAAAAAAAAAAAAAAAAAAGACCAGCACTGACCCCACAGTTTTCCCACTAAACAGAGAGAAAGAGCTTGGTGGCTACTTATGACGTCAGCCATGGGTCGCAGCTCTAAAATTAACTTGTGCAGGACCCTTTGCTATCTAGCAAGAAAAAAACAGGCCCATCAAGCCTGACAGACAAACCATAGAACAATCTGTAAAACCCCATCAAAAAAGAATACAACTATCTTGAGAATAATGCTGTGCACACGCAGATACCGAACTAACCTTCAGAGACAAAAATAGTGGACAATCTTTCTCCCATTAACTTCTCAATATATCCCTGTGCACTTCCACAGTGGTGACTAGAGTAGAGGCCTGAGCAAGTGGACACCAGACCCAGTGCTGGAGGCTTCTACAGTGCACACACAATGCCTGAATAGCAAGGCGACTGACCAGTTGGCCATAGTTTTATTTTTGTTTCAAAGTGGTGGTTTTGTCTCTGCTTTTATATTGCTACTGCTTTTTGATCACACATTTTTCCTGGAGGTGGGAGCTTTTCCTCCCTATGTTATCCTAGAAGACTCAGCAATCGTGGCCATATAGACAAGCTACAGACTCACCCAATAATATTTCACCATTGAGACAAGAGCCAATAACAGTTGCTAAGCATTACATGCAAAAAGGGAATCCTATCTTCTGATAAAATCCACCAGAAGACACTCAGTAAGCATAATAACACAACAAAAACATCCATTTAAGCATTAAAAAATCCACATAACTAGTGGAAATGACAAACAAAAGATCTCAAACACAACAAACAATTTCAAAACATGTCCAAAAATAGAAAAGCGTAACTGAGACAAATTTGCTGAAGACAGAGAAAGGATTTCTAGAAGAGGAAGAACAGGTTTTAGATTTGCCTGAGAAGGAATTCAGAAGAATGATATGGAAACAGATTCAAATGCTCCAAAAAGGGGTGGAGGAAAACAAGGAAGAAGTCAGGAAAACACAACAAGAGCAATCTAACAAGTTTGATACAGCATTGGAAACAATTCAAAACCTGCAAAAAGAGGTCCAGATGATTAATGGTAAAATTTCAGAAATGGACAATACACTGAAAGGGGATAATCCTAAAAGCAGACATAGAG
>NW_006412243.1:8195-9314 GCF_000296735.1 Chrysochloris asiatica
AGAGAGTGGCAAATTGATAAAGAAAACAAGAGACACACCATATACAAAAATACAAAAACAGACTAAAAGTTAAAGGATGGAAAAAAACATATGTCAAGATAACTGCAACAATAAACAAACAGGAGTGGCAATTCTTATCTCTGATAAAGTAACCTTTAAGACAAAAACCAGTATAAGAGATAAAGAAGGACACTATCCCATAATCAAATGATCAATTGAGCAAGACATAACCGTAATAAATATCTATGCTCCCAATGAAAGAGCACCAAGATACACAAAGCAAACCTTACAAGAACTGAAGAAAGAAATAGATAAATCTATAATCAGAGTGGGAGATTTAAATATGTCCTTTTCTAAAAGGGACAGAACACCATAAAGAGACTCGACAAAGAACTAAACAGCACAATCAAACAACTTGATCTCATAGATGTATACAGAGCATTCAACCCAAAAACAGCACAATATAGTTTTTTCTCCAGTGCAAATGGAACATTCTCCAAATTGGCCATGTGTTTGATCACAAAGCAAGCATCCCAAAATTTACAAACATAAAAATAACACAGAGCATCTTTTAAGACCACAATGTTATAAAACTAGAAATCAACAACAAGATGACTAAGGAAATAAAGTTGAACACGCGGAAATTGAACAACACCCTGCTGAAAAGCAAGTGGGTAAAAGAAGAAATTAAATGTGAATTCACAAAGTACCTAGAAACAAATGAGAATGAAAACACAACATACACAAATCTTTGGAACATGGCAAAAGCAGTACTGAGTGGACAATTTATTGTGAAAAATGCACACATCCAAAAAGAAGAAAGAACGAAATTTAACAAATTAATACAGCATCTCCAACAATTACAAATTGACCAACAAATGGAACCTACAATCACCAAAAGAAAAGAAATAATAAAGATAAAAGCAGAAATAAATGAGATGGAAAACAGAAAAACTATAGTAAGAATCAACAGGACAAGAAGATGGTTCTTTGAAAGGATTAATAAAATTGACAAACCATTGGCAAAACTAACCAAAGAAAAAAGGGAGAAGACACAAATAACTTGCATTAGAAACCACATGGGCAATGTCACAACGGAACCAGAGATCAAAAGGATAA
>NW_006412244.1:0-8882 GCF_000296735.1 Chrysochloris asiatica
TATACAGTGTCGCTATGGGTTGGAATTGACTCGATGGCACATAACAACAACAACAAAGAAAAACAGGACTTCTGGTGTGGCGCTGTGGGTTAATGAGCTAGACTGCAAAGTCAGTTTGAACCACAAGGTTGGCGGTTCACACTCACCAGTCTCTCCTTGTATACAGGGTCGCTATGGGTCAGAACCAACTGGACAACATGTAACAACAACAACAAAGAAAAGCAACAATTTCAACTTTCAAAAACAATCAAATCATGATCATTTCAGCACTTAAGAAATGACCAAATAATAACCTTCAGAGATCCTCAGACCTCCTTACACATCATCCTTCCCCAATTCTAACACTTCAGTTTGGCCCAAAACTGCTGACAGGGACTGCTCACATTGTGAGGAGCAAACACACCGTATATCACACCCACTACAGGTGTGCACTACCATTACAGTGGGGCGAAGGAGTCTGTGGCTTACATGATTTGGATATCATTTTAAAGGATTTGGGCAGTGCTTTCACATTGAGGGAAACACTTTATTTGAATTCTTGGGACCATACAGGCTGGGCTTTATTTTTAACTATTAGCAGTGGGAAAGTTGCTTAACTCATTGAGTCTCAGCTTCTTCATCTACAAATCTGAACTACTACTTACTTCGTAGGGTTGGTAAAAAGATTATAAGCAAATGTATGCAAAGCAATGCCTGGCCAAAGCACTTAAAAACAAAACAAAAGAAAAATCAGTTATTCTTGAGTCCATTCTTATTCATCATGAGCCCATGTGTATCAGAGTAGAACTATGCTCTATAAGGGTGTCCATGGCTGATTTTAAAGAAATAGATTACCAGGACTTGCTTCCAAAGTGCCTAGGATGGACTCAAACCACCAACCTTTAAGAAGGGAATTATTGGGTTATCAGTGCCTTCACCTTAAGTCTCTGCTCCTGCCTAAATCAAAAGCTGGGAAATATCTTGTAGCTCTGGATACTTCTGTGAGCTCAGCTGTTTAAACCGTGTTCTCAAAACTGAAAAAAATTACTCTTATTACAATTAAAGCTGTTTGAGACTTTGCTGTCCATAGTAATAATTATTTATTGTTGTTGTGAAAGGTCGTCGTGTTGACTCTGACTCATAGTGACCCTGTATAGGGTTTTCGAGGAGCAGCTGGTGAGCTTGAACTGCTGACCTTGTGGTTCAAACTGACCTTGCAGTCCAATGCATTAACCTGCAGGACTCCGATAATTATTTAGAGCTCTAAAAATTATAGTACATCACAGTGCACTTCTCTTCAGAGGAAATAAAATAATAAAAGTTAAATAAATACTCAGTAATAAAATTATGCACTTGGTATTTGAATCATTGAACTGAATATTCTTTGTAATAAGTAATCATGGGGTTTATACAAAGCAAAGACAGGTCTTGCACTTTTAAGTTCCTGGCATTGTATTGCAATGATTTGTACCAAATGTGTGAAGAACAAATGATTTTAATAGGTAGTAAAATGTATATGAGTTTGTATTGTGATAGTAAAGACTCCCAGGTGGTGTTTAAAAATAGAGACAGACGCAGTCCAGATTATTAGGAGCAAACCATATCGTTGACAGCTGTCGTCTCATCCTGAAGCTTTTCTGTTCTTAAAGTGTCCCAAATTAAAAACAGCCCATGTTAATAGGATGTTCTTTAGCTTAATATTTCATTTTATGTCTCATAATGTACTTATCTACATTGCTTTTTATAGAGGTTTATGCAAAACTTCTGAATAATAAGGTCATACAGGCAAAACCAGGCATATTGCACTTTGGAGGCTATCAAGTAGGAAAACAACACCAACAGACTCTGGTAGGTACTTTTTAAGTGGGATAATTAATCTTAATAATGAAGTGACATGAATTTCTACATTAATATTACTCATTCATTGCATAATCAGCAGAAGTACAGGTGTCAGTTGGTCCAGAAAAGTCATTTTGGGATGAAAACTTTTAAAATTGCACTGATGTTCTTGGACAAGAACTTTTCCATTGTCAAAAGCTCCTCTCAGCAATACTTCCAATGAAGTATCCTCACTGAGTGACTGAGCTAGGTACTGTGTTTTGTGTTATGTTTAATTTTAGTCTTTCTAAGAAGTCTAGAAGGAGCTCTGGTAGCATAGTGGTTACAAATCGGGCTGCAAACCGCAAGGTAAGCAGTTCAAACTACCAGCTGTTCAGTGGGAGAAAGATGAGGCTTTCTACTCCTGTAAAGATTTACAGCCTAGGAAACCCTGTACAGGGTCGCTATGAGTCAGAACCAACTCCATGGCACATAACAACAACAACAACAACAAGTCTAGGGAGGATATATTATTATCTCCATTATGTAGATAAAGAAACCACCATTCCAAAAAGTTAAATACTTTATTCAAGGACACACAGCTACTAAATAGTTGGGACCAAATTTAAATCAAGGGCTGCCTTCCTTCAAACCATACACTCTCGTTCCCTGCATACAACTACAGGGGATGGGATAGCTCTTTCCCAAGAGGCTCCAGAGAGAGTTCTGTTCAGCCTGACTTGAGTTAGATGCCATACTTAAACAGTCATTCTGGCCATTCTTACTCCTGCCTGGCCAGGTCTGGAGAGGTGAATAAGGGAGGATCTGGAAGAGACACATGAAAGGATGAGCTACTGTGGTTTACTACTACACTACACCAAAACCCTTCCCTGGGTTCTCTTCTTTGACCTGGATTGGCAAACTGGGCTGGTCCCCGTGTGACTACAAGGTCCCAACTCCCATGCTAAAATGGACCTAAATGTGTGAATCAGTAACCTCACTAAGGCACACAGGACATCTCAGAAATACTCCATACTGGGTCCTAAATTTCAGCCAAACTGGTCACAGTGGACAGGACATCTCAGAACTACTTTACATGGGGCCTTAAATCTGAGTCAAACTGGACAGAGGTGGGCATTTGTCATGTGGTGCTCTGAGATCTTGGTCTTGTATGTGATGATGCCCATCCAGCTCTGTGCCCAGCCCTCACAAGGGTCTCCACTTTTAGATGTGGAGTGGATCATATCAGGAAAGAATATTAGACTGTGCAGAGTGTAAAGTACTCTGAAGTAAAGATGGTGAACATCTTTTGGTGGAAAGTGAGAAACAGTAAAGCTGTCAGGAGATGAAGTTAGATTTCTACCAGGAAGTCTGCAGTCAATAGAGGATCACACAGTTTTCATGAGTCTCTTACATGTTTGAAGGGATCATGAGAGAAATCTGTTAAGTATAAAGTGTTTACTCTCAAGAAGAGAGAATTTAAAACTATGAGCAGGAACTACACCCATCAACCTCCAAGAACATATTCATCAGAACTTAGCATCAAAGATCATGGTCAATGATCCATTTGGAACTGTTCCTGGTTATTTTAGTTTGGTATCTAGATTATGGCAAGGTAGACTTACAATCATTATTTATATTTTTTCATTGTTTTTAAGCCAAATGTATTCAAAAATTAAAAGAGTTTTATTTTCTTCTTGCAATTTTTTTTTACAGCTTTATTGAGATGTATTTTCACATTGTCTACATTTAGCTAAAGTATACATTTCAGCATATATTTTACATATATTCACAGAGGTTGTGCATATCATCACTACGATATAAATTTAGAACATTTTTATCACCCCAGATAAGATGCTCCATTAGCAACCAGTCCTTATTTCCCGGCTAATCCTACCCTCACCCCACTGTCATCACAACCCTCTAAGATAAAGTAGAACAGCTCCAAAGGGCTTCCAAAGCTGTAAGTTTTACAGAAACAGACTGTCACATCTTCCTCCTGTGGAGTGCTTGGTGGGCTCCATCTTTCGATTAGTACACCATCAAAGGTCCTCACAAATCCCCCAGCCCCTGGCAAAAGAGTACTTACCTTCTGTCTATATGCAGTTTCCTATATTTTTATGTTGTTGTTGAGTGCCATTGAGTTGGTTCCAACTCATAGTGACATTGTATAGGGCTTCCGAGGAGTGACTATTGAGTTTGAACCGCCAACTTTGCGATTCAAACTGACCATGTGGGTCAGTCTTATCCTACAGTGCCACACCAGGAAAACAGATTCATGTAATATGTGCTCTTTTGTGTCTAGCTTCTTTCATTTACCTTTCAGAGTTCATACATGTTGTAACATGTATTAAGACTTCTTGCCTTTTTCTCACCAAGCAATATTCCATTGGATTTGCAAATAATTTTCATTCCACGAACTATCTTTTTACTTTCTTTATGGTAGCTTCTGGTGCACACAAGTTTTAATTTTCATGATGCCCATTTTATCTATTTTGTGTTGTTGTTGCTTGTTCTGTTGGTATCATATCTAAAAATCCTTTGTCAGATCCAAAGTATTTTTTTCCCTATGTTTCTTCTACAGTGTTATAGTTTTTACACTTACTTTTAGGTCTGTGATTAATTTTGAGTTAATTTTTGTGTATAGTTTGAGAAAAGGGGGTCCAACTTCATTCTTTTGCATTCTTTTCCAGTCCCACTACCATTTGTTGAAAGAGCTATTCTTTCTCCCATTGAATGGTCTTGGCATCTTTATTAAATATATGTTAAATATTAATTGATCATAGATGTTAGGGTTTCTTTCTGGACTTGCAATTCTACTCCAATGATCTATATGTCTAGCCTTATACCAGTATCATGCATGATTACTGTAGCTTGTAGTAATTTTTTTTTTTTAAACTGGGAAGTGTGAGATTACTGACCTCGGTCTTCTTCAAGGTGTTTTTGGCTGTTCAGATTCCTTGCACTTCCTTATAGATTTTAGGATCTGCTTGTCAATATCTGTAAGGAAACAAAATTAGCCAACTAGGATTTGTCAGGAGTTGCATTGAATTTGCCAATAAATGTGGGGAATATTATCATCTAAATAAATACTAAGTTACAATGCTTTTTTCAAGCCACAAGTCTCAATGATAGATGTTATAACTTGTCATTAAATAGAAATTAGACTATTTTTCACCTCTTTGGGGTCAGGAGAGGAGAATTCACCTCTGTTAAAATAGACTTTTCTCAAATCACAAATTCATAGATAGCTTGTCAAGACTCTATTAATTTCAAGAAAAATTGACATATTTCCAACGATGGTAATTATTAGTGAATAATCTACTGGCAATTTTTAAAGTTACTATGCAAAAAATTTAGAAACAACGTAAATTGTTTTTCCTTTGTTGAATTTTTTATTGTGAATTGTACACCTGTACATCCTTTGTCACACCTATATGTATTTGTTGGGGTGCCTCCCACACCCACTCAGCTTGCCTGTCCATCCGTGCACATCGCTGTTACCACAGGATTTTGTATATAGCAGTATTTACCTGTATTGCACTTCTCACAGGGTCTTCCTCTGCCTCCACTATTTTTTGCCGACCTCCCTTATGTTATATATTGCCTTCTTCAACCAAGCTAACACATGTCTAACCTCTAGACAATAATTTACTCTCCCTTCTGCTCTTAACCATGGTAACCATCAGATAAGGTTTCGTTTCATGTGAAAACCTTTTCTTTATCTTTTATAATAGTGGTCTCATACAATATTTGTTCTTTTTGTGATTGATTTAGTTTGCTCAACAAAATAGCCTCCAGGTTCATCCATGTTATGAGGTGTTTCACACATTCATTGTTATTCTTTAACACAGTGTAATGTTACAGTGTGAGTGTATGAATCACAATTTGTTTATCCACTCTTCCATTAATGGTCATTTAGGTTATTTCCATCATTTATCTATTTTGAATAGTGGTGTGATAAGCAAGGATGTGCATATATCTATTTGTGCCGTGCCTCTTATTTCTTAGGCGATCTATACCTAGTAATGGGATTACTGGGTCATATGCATTTCCGTTTCCAAGTTTTAAAGTAAATGCCATACTGTTTTCTACAGTGGTTGCACCATTTTACAAATCCCACCAGCAGTGTATAAGGGTTCTAGTCTCTGTACACCCTCACCAACTTTTGTTGGTTTCTGTTTTATTTTTATAACTGGGGCAAGATGATATCTCATTGGCATTTTGATATACATCCTTCTAGTAACTAATGATCTCGAGTATTTCTTCATGTGTTCGTTGTTCACCCGAATGCCTTTGGTGAAGTGTTTGTTCAGATTCTCTGCCCATTTTTAAAAACTGCATACTTTGTCTTTTTCTTGTGGAGCTGTTAAGTTTTCTATAAATTGAAAAAGATTACAGAATTCCAACCGAAAGAAAAGGACTCCTCATTTCAAGGGTCTCCTTGCCTTGTCGGTACACTGGGTTGCTAGGGACAGGTGACTTAGACAGTGTCTATCAAAACTGGGGGACTATAAAGACATGAAGTAGCTGGCTTACAAGCTTTCATGAACGTGCTTAGTTTCAGAATGAGTTAAGTAGGTAGAAACCCCATTGAATAGTAGTTTTCCTCATTTCCAGATGGGTCTGGTGAAAGAGGATGGGGACAGGATTTTACAAATCAGTTGTGTATAATTGTTATCAGGACTAAATGTGATTGTCACAACTGTAAATGTAGAAGATGTGTTTTAAAAAAAAAAAAAACTACAACTTTTAGAGATTTATCCCTTGACACATATCTTATTGCAAAAAAATTTTTCCCAGTCTGTGGGTTCTCTTTTTACTTTTTTGGTGAAATCTTTTGATATACACATATGGTTGTGTTTGTTACTAAATACCATTGCATTTTCTGACTCATAGCAACCCTACATAGGGTTTCTGAGGAGCAGCTGGTGGGTTTGAACCTCCAACCTTGTGGTTAGTAGTCTGGTGATGATCTTACAGCACCACATCAAGACTCCTAAGCATCTAGTTTTTAGGAGGTCTCAGACATTTTTAGTCTTCTGCTGTTTGTGTGTTTTCAGTTATGTTTGACAGCATATTTATGCCATATATTAGTGCCCCTAAGATTGTTTTCATTGATGATCTTTATAGAGTTAGGTTTTATACTTATATCTTTGATCCATTTTTTCATTTTATTTTAAACTTTCTATTGTAAATTGATTGAAAGTTTACAAAGGAGATCAACAGTTTTGAATTCAACAAACCACACACTTCATTTCAATGATTACCATTCTCTCCATGTATAACATCAGTTATCCCACTAACTCCCTCTGATTCTTGTTTCCATTCCACCCCCCTTTCAAATGAATCTGAACTTTGTCCTTTAGTAAATGCTGTTCTTTTTATCTTGAATGGTTGACCATTCCATGGTCAGCATATCTTAGTAGTGTTGTTGTCCCATTATTTACCTATTGACCACTAGGCTGAAAATTGAGCAATGAGGGGGAGTTAAGTTCCAGACCTGAAGGGTGACTTCCGGCCATAGGTCTCTTTATGACCAGTAAGCCCAGTTTTTGTGTGTGTGTGTGTGTGTGTGTTTAAGTTTTTTATTGTGAATTGAGTGAAACTTTACAGGGCAGATTATCAGTTTTACATTCAACAAATCATACACCTTGTTTCATTACAATGATTATTATCCCCTCCATGTACCATCAGTTAACAGTATTTCTCTCTATTCACTTTAGCTCTCTCTCTTTTTTTTTTTAGACACTCAGGAA
This sequence comes from Chrysochloris asiatica, assembly GCF_000296735.1. Classification (NCBI taxonomy): domain Eukaryota; kingdom Metazoa; phylum Chordata; class Mammalia; order Afrosoricida; family Chrysochloridae; genus Chrysochloris; species Chrysochloris asiatica. The sequence continues at coordinate 7,557 of NW_006412244.1, forward strand.
GCCCAGTTTTGTTTTGTTTTTATAATCTTGAATTTTGTGCCACATTTTCTTCCACTTTATCCCAGACCTTCTATTATAATTACTTTCAGATTAGTTGGTAGAGGTAGCTGGGCACCATCTGGTTCTTCTGGTCTCAGGGTCATGGTATGCTATTAGTCCTTAAGAATAATTGATTCCAAGAATCTTCAATTTTCATCACTCTTCTTTCTTCCGCACAGAGAGAGACCAATAGTTGCACCTTAGATGACTGCTCATAAGCTTTTAAGACTCCAGTAGTTCTTTACTACATGTTTTATATGTTTGTAGGCGTACTCCCACTCTCCTCCCATACCTGTTCAGCCTGTGTATCTATCAATCAGTGTGTCTACCCGTTGATCTTTGATCCATGTTGAGTTTGTTTTTGTGTATAGTGTGGGATATGGGTCCTGTTTCGTTTTTCTGCAAATGGGTATCTCATTAAGCCAACACCATTTGTTAAAGAGACTATCTCTTCCCCATTTAATGAGTTTCAGCTCTTTGTCAAAGATCAGCAAAAATTCTTTGTAGTATTTTGATGTTTTAAATTTTATCAAGGCTTGTTTTGCAGCCTAACATATGGTCTGTTCTGGACACCATTACATGTGTGCTGGAAAATAATGTCTATTGTGCTGTTATTGGGTATAGTGTTCTGTATACATCTATAAGGTCAAGTTGGTTGATTATGTTTAGTTCTTTTGTGTCTTTGTTGAATTCTTTTGTAGGTATATTATTCACTGAAAGACTTCTATTAAATTCTCTTACCATTATTGTAGAGTTATCTATTTCTCTCTTTAATTCTGTGGAAGATCAATTTATATCAATTTGAGACTCTTCCATAGATATTTATTATGGCTTTCCCCCATTGTTGAACTGACCATTTAGTCATTATATAATGTCCTCCCTTGTCTCCTTTGCTGGGTTACATGTTGACATCTATTTTATCAGAAATTAATATTGCCATTCCTACTCTTTTTTGATTGTCATTTACATACTCCCACCACTCCTCTGTTAGATTGTTGTTCTGGGGTGGCTTGTATGTTGCTGTGATGCTGAAAGGTATGCCACCAGCATTTTAAATACCAGCAGGGCCACCCATGGTGGACTGGATTTAGCGAAGCTTCCAGACTAAGGCAGACAAGGAAGAAGGAAAGGCAGACCATTTCTGAATGGTTAGTAACTGGAAACATTATGAGTAGCAGTGGAACATTGTCTGATATAGTGCAGAAGGTGAGCCTCTCAGGTTGGAAGCCCCTCAAAATATGACTAGGGAAGAGCTACTTCCTCAAAGCAGAGTTGACCATGATTGAT
>NW_006412245.1:0-533 GCF_000296735.1 Chrysochloris asiatica
GGCAAGGTAGTGCAACATTTCCATATACAGAGTTCTATCTAAAGGCAGATGAGTCCAACATGTCCATATAATGAGAGCTAGCTAAATGCCAGACAAATCCAATATGTTCATATACAGAGAACTAGCTACATTGCAAGATAGTGCAACATTTCCATATATAGAGTTCTAGCTACATGGCATATGTGTCCAATGGGTCCATGTACAGAGAGCTAGCTAAATGGCAGAGTAGTGCGACATGTCTATATACACAGTACGAGCTACCTGGCTGATGAGTCCAACATGTCCATATACTGAGAGTTAGCTACATGGAAGACAAGTCCAATATGTTCATATACAGGGAGATACCTACTTGGCACATCAGTCCAACATATCTATGAACAGAGAGCTAGCTACATGACTGACGAGTCCAAAATGTATGTAGTGTAGTGCATGTTTTCCATTTACACAGTTCAAGCTACAAGGCAGATCAGTCCAACTTGTCTATATAGAGAGAGCTAGCTACATGACTGGGTAGTGCAACATTTCCATATACA
>NW_006412245.1:3273-4576 GCF_000296735.1 Chrysochloris asiatica
TCATATACAGAGAGCTAATTACTTCACAGATCAGTATAACATATCCATGTACAGAGAGCTAGCTACATGGCAGACGAAACCAAAATGTACATATACAGTGAGCTACCTACATAGCAGGGTAGTGCAACATTGCGATATGCAGAGTGCTAGCTACATGGCAGATGTGTCCAAGGTGTCCATAAATTGAGAGGTAGCTACATGTCAGACAAGTCCAATTTGTTCATATACAGAGAGCTACCTACTTTGCTGATCTATTTAACATATCCATGTACAGAAAGCTAGCTACATGACAGACAAGTCCAAAAGGTCCATATACAGAGTGCAAGCTACATGGAAGTATAGTACAATATTTCCATATACAGAGTTCTAGATATATACAGATGAGTACAACCTGTCTATCTATATAGAGCTAGCTACATGGCCGAGTAATTCAACATGTCCATATTCAGGGTACTAGCTACATGGCAGATGAGTCCAACATGTCTATATACTGAGAGCTAGATGCATGGCAGACAAGTCCAATATGTTAATATACAGAGAGCTACCTATTTGGCAGATAAGTCCAACATATCCATGTACAGAGAGCTAGCTACATGGCAGACGAGTCCATAATGTCCACATACAGAGAGCTTGCTACATGGCAGACGAGACCAAAATGTCCGTATACTGAGTAAGCTACATGGCAGGGGAGTGCAACATTTCCATATACATAGTTCTATGTAAAAGGCAGTTGAGTCCAACTTGTCCACATACAGAGAGCTAGACACATGGCAGAGTAGTGCAACATTTTCATATACAGAGTTCTAGCTACATGGCAGATATGTCCAACGTGTCCAAATACTATGAGCTAGCTACACATAAGAAAAGTCCAATATGTTCATATACAGAGAGCTATCTATTTGGCAGATCAGTCCAAGATATCCATGTACAGAGAGCTAGCTAAATGGCAACAGAGTCCAAAATGTCCTTATACAGAAAGATAGCTACCTGGCAGTGTAGTGCAACATTTCAATATACAGAGTTCTAGTAGAGATGTCAGCTTGAGGACTAGGGTGCGCCTGACCCAGGCCATTGTGTTTTCAATAGCCTCATATGGATGCAAAAGATGCACAGTGAATAAGGAGGATCATAGTAGAATTGATGCCTTTGAGTTGTAATGTTGGAGGAGAATACTGAAAGTGCCATGGACTGCCAAAAGAACCAATAGATCTGTTTTTGAAGAAGTGCAGCCCGAGTGCTCCTTGGAGGCCAGGATGGCTAAGCTTCGTCTCTCCTACTTTGGACATATTGTCCGGAGGAAACA
>NW_006412245.1:5968-6814 GCF_000296735.1 Chrysochloris asiatica
ACCTACTTGGCAGATCAGTCCAACATATCCATTTACAGAGAGCTAGCTACATGGCAGGCAAGTCCAGAATGTCCATATACAGAGAGCTAGCTGCATGGCAGAGTAGTGCAACATTGCCATTTACAGAATTCTACCTACAAGGCAGATGAGTACAACTTGTCTATATAAAGAGAGCTAGCTAAATAGCAAGGTAGTGCAACATTTCCATATACAGGGTACTAGCTACAAGGCAGATGAGTCCAACTTGTCTATATACAGAGAGCTAGCAACATGGCAGATGAGACGAAAATGTCCATATACAGAGAGCTAGCTACATGGCAGGGTATTGCAATATTTCCATATACGAAGTTCTACCTACAAAGCAGATGAGTCCAACTTGTCTATATATAGAGAGCTCGTTACATGGCACGGCAGAGTAACATTTCAATAATCAGAGTTCTAGATACATGGCAGATGTGTCCAACATGTCCATATACTGAGACCTAGCTACATGGCAGAATAGTCGAACATGCCCATGTACAGGGTACTAGCTACATGGCAGACGAGTCCAACATGTCCATATACTGAGAGCTAGCTACATGGCTGAGTAGTTCAACATTTCCATATAAAAATTCTAGCTTCATGGCACATTGTCTAACATGTCCATATATTGAGAGCTACCTACATGACAGAACAGTCGAACATTTCCACATACAGAGTTCTAGCTACATGGCAGATGAGTCCAACTTGTCCATATACAGACAGCTAGCTACATGGCAGAGAAGTCCAAAATGACCATATACAGAGAGCTAGCTACATGTCAGCGTAATGCAACATTTCCATATACAGAGTTCTAGCTACAAGGCA
>NW_006412245.1:9719-10230 GCF_000296735.1 Chrysochloris asiatica
CAGATGTGTCCAACATGTCCATATACTGAGAGCTAGCTCATTGCTAGATCAGCCAAAAATATCCATGTACAGAGAGCTATATACATGTCAGAAGAGTCCAAAATATCCATATACAGAGAGATAGCTACATGGCAGAGTAGTGCATCTTTTCCATATACAGAGTTCAAGCTACATGGCAGATGAGTCCAAACTGTTCATATACTGACAGCTAGCTACATGGCAGACAAGTCCAATATTTTCATAGTCAGAAAGCTAAATATTTTGCAGATCAATGTAACATATCCATTTACAGAGAGCTAGCTACATGGCAGGTTAGTGCAACGTTTCCAGATAAAGGGTTCTAGCTACATGGCAGATGTGTCCAACGTGTCCACATACTGAGAGCTAGCTACATGACAGATCAGTCCAACATCTCCATGTACAGGGTATTAGCTGCATGGCAGATGAGTCCAACGTGTCTATATACTGAGTGCTTGCTACATGGCAGACAAGTCCAATATGTTCATATACA
>NW_006412246.1:0-1672 GCF_000296735.1 Chrysochloris asiatica
TACCAAAAGAAAAAAATGTTCACACTTTTATCTCCATGGTTCTGCCAGGCGCCTATGGCTGCTGCAATCTTTCCCCCGCTTGGTCTCACCCAAGATGGTGGCTCCTGGAGCAGCTGAGCGTTCCAAACTAGAAAGCAATGGATTTCTTGCTTCTGCCACAAATTACCCCAGCTATAAGCTTCCAACCTTATAAATACTCCTTTATATGTGGTTCAGAGTTCTGGGACCATACCCTGAGCCTGCTTGGTCCGGTATTCTGTGTTGTTGCTGGCAGAGCTCTTCACTATGCTTCCACCTGATCCACCATCTTGTTTGTTCTCTTGGATTTATTCTTAATGTATAAAGATTTGTGCCAAATAAAAAATATAATAATAATACAAAGCATGTTAAACGTGACATCGTTACTGATGTTAGAGAAGAACTTATTTGTAATTGATTCTGCTGAAGGAGCATAGCTATCTACAGGGCTCTAATAAAGGCAAAACTGAGTGCTCAGGATACAAATTCACGGATTGTCCTTCTGATTCGGCCTCCAAGTCTCCCAGTGTGACCTCTGCCTGTCTCTTCTTGGATAAACAGAATTCAGTCCTCCTCCCTAGGGAATGAGGATTTCATTCCTTCCCATTGGGCATTAAACCATAGCCAGTCAAGATGAAGGATTGTGTCTTAAATTGTGGTAGTTTGCAGGCCCTTGGCAAAAAGTACCAACCACTTAACTATAAGGCACCAGCGATAAGGAACGTTCTAAAGTGGGTTCTCCATAGACTCAACCACTATAACATTGTCCTTTCAGTGGCTGTAAGTGATAGGAGACATGTACTTAGCTGAACATCATTCTGCTTATTTGAGGATGGATACCCACAAAAGACTGCAGACTAGTTCTATTATCTTTAAGGAAGTTCCAGATACATATTATATTGTTTTAGGTACCTTTGATTCAGTTCTGACTCATAGCAAGTCTATGCAAAACAGAATGAAACCCTGCCTGTCCTGTGCCATCCCCACGATTGTTGCTAGGTTTGAACCCTATTTGCAGCTACTTTGTCATTCCATCTCATTGGTGGTGGGGGGCTCTTCCTCTTTTTCTCTGACCCTCCAATTTACCAAGTATGCTGCCCTTCTCCAGGGACTGGTCCATCCTGATAACATACCCAAAGATTGAGAGACAAAGTCTCACCGTTCTAGCTCCTAAGAAGTATTCTGACTGCATTTTTTTTTTTAATAATTTTTCTTTTTTATATTTAAAAAGAAAACTTCACTGTGAATTGAGTGAAGGTTTGCAGATAAGATCACCAGTTTTACATTCAGCAAATAATACATTTTGTTTCATCTCAATGATTGCAATCCCCTCCATGCAACCGCAGTTGTCCCACTTCCTCCTTGTGGTTGTTGTTGTTAAGTGCCATTGAGTCAATTCTGACTCACCCACCCATAGCCACCTATGGAAACTCATAGGGTTTCCAAGGAGCAGCTGGTGAGCTTAAACCGCCAACCTTGCTGTTCAAATGACTTTGCAGTCTGATACATTAACCCACAGCACCACACCAGGACTCCTGTGGTTACCCAGGTACAAATACCTTTTTCAAACTCTTATATATTTGTAGGCTATATGTCCCACTCTTCCTCCCACACCCACTCAGCCTGTGTCTTTGTCCTTGTATGTACACACAGA
>NW_006412246.1:2337-4118 GCF_000296735.1 Chrysochloris asiatica
TTTTTCTACAGTCATCCTTATTCATTGTCCAACTTTCACATGCATATGAGATCATTGAAAATACCATGACCTTCTATAGATACAGCACAATCACAATCCAAATGCCAACATCGTTCTTTAAAAGAGATGTGGCACTATAGGATCAGTACTGGACTGTGAACCACAAGGTTGGCAGTTCAAACCCACCAGTCACTTCTTGGAAACCTACATAAAGTTACAATGAGTCAGAACCAACTTGACGGCATTTAACAACAACAACAAAACAACTGTATATGGAAAGGAAAGAGACATTGGATAAGCAAAGCATTGCGTAAGAAGAAGGATAAAATTGGAGGCTTCTCACTCCTTTATCTCAATATCTGCTACACACCACCACAACCATAAAAACAGCCTGGTACTGGTAAAATGAAAAATGCCTAGATCAATGAAACAGAATTGAGAAGCCAGAAATAAATCCATTCACATACAATCAGCTGATCTCTGACAAAGGATCAAAACATATTAAATGGGAAAGAGACAATCTCTTCAACAAAAAAGTGCTGACAAAACTGGAAATCCATTTACAGAAGAATGAAAGAAGACCCATATCGCACACCACGTACAAAAACTGAATGTAGATTAAAAAAAGCCCTACCAAATGCAAAACCCAGAACTATAAAGATCATCAATGGAAAAAATAGGGCCAAATTTAGGGACTCTAGTACATAGCATAAATACATTGTCAAACATAAATAAAAACATATAAGTAGAAAACAAAATAGATGATGACGGCCTCCTAAAAATTAGACACATATGAACATCAAAAGATTTAACCAAAAGAGTAAAAAGAGCCCACAGACTGGAAAAAAAATTTTTGAGGTGGCATACCAGAAAAGGGACTTATATCTAAAATTTATAAACAACAGAAACACTTCACCAAGGAAGACATTCAGGCAACCAATAAACATAAGAAAAAAAACATGTTCAAGATCCTTAGCCATTGTTGTTGCTGTTAAGTGATGTTGAGTTGGTTCCAACCCATAGCAACTCTATATTGTTGTTGTTAAGTACCGTCAAGTCGATTCCGACCCATAGCGACCCTGTATAGGGTTTCTGAGGAGCAGCTGGTGAGCTTGAACCACTGACCTTGCAGTTCAAACGGCTTTGCAGTCTGACACATTAGCCCACAGCACCACACCAGGACTCCCAGCAACTCTGTATAGGGTTCCAAAAAACTGACTGTTGAGTTTGAACTGCCAACCTAGTGTTTCAGACCGACCTTACAGTCTAGTGCTTATCCTACAGCGCCACAGAGAAATGCAAATCAAAACAACTCACCCCAGCATTAATAGCAAAGTTAAAAAAGGAAAAACAACAAATGCTGGTGAGGGTGTGGAGAGACAGGGACCCTCTTACATTGCTGGTGGAACTGTAAAATGGTTCCACCACTATGGAAAATGGTATGGTGCCTCCTCAGAAAGATGGAAATAGAACAACAGCATTAGTAAGGCATGCTTGCCATGGAATGTTCAGTCATTCAAAATCAAACGTGCAACTTTTACCTAAAGACAAAGTTAAGAAGGGATGGGAAGGTGGGTGAGTGGAAATAGGAAGCACAGGGAGGAAGTGAGATAGCTGTTGTTCCACGAAGGAAATTGCAGTCACTCAAATGAAACAAAGTGATTTGTTGAATGCAAAGCTGATGCTCTTGTCTGTAAACATTCACGCTATTAACAATAAAAAAGGTTTTGTTTAAAAATGCATTAAAGCCCATCATGTAAATCAACTGTCTAGGGATATTA
>NW_006412246.1:5358-5968 GCF_000296735.1 Chrysochloris asiatica
TACCACGGCTCAGGTCAGGCGCACCATAGTCCTCAAATTGACATCTTTCCTCTTTAACACTTTTAAAGAGGTCTTCTGAAACAGATTTGCGTAATGCAATATGTCATTTGAGTTCTTGACCAAGTCCTGGTGTGGTGCTGCAGGATAATGCGCTGGACCGTGTGATTTGTTTGAACTACAAGCTTACCAGCCAGTCCTTGGAAACCCTATAAAGGGTCATTATGAGTCAGAACCAATTCGATAACACTTAACAACAACTTAACTTCCTTGAGTGTTGATTGTGGATCCATGCAAAATGAAGTCTTTGACAACTTCAGTCTTTTCTCCATTTATCATATTATTTATTGGTCCAGTTGTGAGGATTTTTGTTTTCTTTACATTCATGTGCAGTCCATAGTGAAGGCTGTAATTCTTTGATCTTCATCAGGAAGTATTTTAAGTCCTTTTTGCTTTCAACAAGCAAGATTGTATCATTTGTATTTTGCCGGTTGTGAATAGTCTGCCTCCAGTCCTGTTGCCATGTTCTCCTTTGTACAATCCAGTTTCCCAGATTGTTTGCTCAGCATACAGATTGAATAAATAGATTAAAAGCATACACAACCCTGATGCA
>NW_006412246.1:8472-9004 GCF_000296735.1 Chrysochloris asiatica
TTATAAGTTCCACATCATTTTTGACAAATTCCAATTTTCCTAGCCTCATACTTCATACATTACACATGCCAATTATTACTGGATGTTTGCAGCTCACTCTTCTCACTCTGAGTTGTACCCCATCAGTAAATGAAGGTCCCAAAAGCTTTGCTTTATTCACTTTATTATGGACAACTCTACTTTGAGGAAGGATCCCTGAAAGCATAGTGGATTATGAGCTGGGTTGCTAACTACAAGGTCAGCAGTTCGAATCTACCAGTTGCTCCATAAGAGAAAACTGAGGCTTTCTGCTCCCATAAGGATTTATAGCCTTGGAAATCCTATACAGGGTGGCTATGAGTCAGAACCGACTCGGTGGCACACAACCACCACCACCACTATTTTGAGGAGGCAGTGCTTCCTTAAGTCATATTTTGAGTGTCTTCCAAACTGAGGGTCTCATCTTCTGGCACTATGTCTGACAATGTTTTGCCGTTATTTATAATGTTTTCTTTTTCTGACACTGTACATTACAAGGAGTCTTGGTGGGGCA
>NW_006412247.1:0-605 GCF_000296735.1 Chrysochloris asiatica
GTGCCTGAGATAGTTTTTGGAAAATGAAAAACAAAAAAGGATTATTCAAAGGAAACAAGTGAGCCAAAACCTAGCACTGTATGTGTGTTTTAATTGAAGTGTTCACACTTGAGTATCTAATACCAACAGTAATTTCAGCAATATTTTTTTTAGTAGTAACAAACCCAACCACAGTGCTACTTAGAACTCTCCTTTTCTGTGCTATTTTTATTTTTCTTGTACTTTCCCAATTTAGAAACACTAATTTAAAGAATAATAGGATGGCATGGGCATTTTAAGATGAAAAATCTATAGAAGAGATTTAGTGATGCTTTGGAGGTGTGCATTAATCTCTTCCAAGAAATATGGAAGCCAGATATCTGGCCAACTGTTTGGAAGAGATCCATTTTTTGCCCATTCCCAAGATAAATTACCTAATGGAATGCAAAATCAGTGAACAATATCACATGAAACTAAATTTTTGCAAAAGTTATTTTAAAAAGGATTGTAACAGTGCAACAACAGTGAACTGTCATAAATTCAAGCCAGATTCAGAATAGGGCATGGAATTGGTGACAGCATTGCTGACTTCAGATTGATCATGGCTTAAAGTAGAAAATACCAGA
>NW_006412247.1:1021-3166 GCF_000296735.1 Chrysochloris asiatica
AGTGAATAAGGAAGACCATAGAAGAATTGATGCCTTTGAGTTATGGTGTTGGAGGAGAATATTGAAAGTGTTATGGGCTGCCAAAAGAACCAATACATCTATTTTTGGAAGAAGTACAGCCAGAGTGCTCCTTAGAGGCCAAGATGGCCAAACTTCATTTCTCATACTTCAGACATATTGTCGGGAGGGAGTAGTCGCTAGAGAAGGATATCATGTTTGGTAAGGTATGTGTCAGAGTTGTATCCTTTTATCATACATATTTAATGTGTATGCTGAGCAAATAATATAAGGAGCTGGATTACATGAAGGGGAGCATGTCATCAGGAGTAGAGGAATACTCATCAACAACCTATGTTATGCAGATGATACAAACTTGCTTGCTTGAAGACTTAAAACACATATTGATGAAGATCAAATGCATTCAGTATTGATTGCACCTCAATGTAAAGAAAACAAAATCCTCACAACTATACCAACAAATAATATGATAAAGAGAGAAAATATTGGATTTGTCAGAGTTCATTTTGCTTGGAATCACAATCAACATTCAAGGAAGCAGCAGTCAAGAAATCAAACAGCGTATTTCTTTAGGCAAATGTGCTGCAAATGATCTCTTTAAAGTGTTAGAAAATAAATATGTCACTTTGAGGACAAAGGTGATCCAATCTATAGTATTTTTAATCATCATATATGCATGTGAAAGTTGGATAATGAATAAGAAATATCTTAGAAAAATTGATGAATCTGAATTATGGGGGTGGTGGTGATGTACCTTGCTGTCAGTTCTGAATAATAGTGACCCTGTACCAGTTTTCTGACTCCATGGAACCTAACAACTGCAACGACAACCAGTTTTCTGATGCAGTAAATGTTTATGGAGGCAGAAAGCCTCATCTTACTCCCTCAGAACAGTGGCAGCAAAAATTGATACAAACATAACTACAATTGTGAGAATTATAGTATTTCCTTTTGGAGTGTATACAGTATCTTTTTCTTGTGTATATGGTCCAAATGAGTTAGAATGGACTCAATGGTATCTAATAGCAATTTACACATGTGTTGAAATATCTCATATATTGATGAAGACCAATGCTTAGAGTTATTGAGAGAACTTGGATTAAGTACTACATATAACATGCTTACAACAGTTATCATAATTATCAGTGGGATTTTGATAACAACCAAGAACTCATTAAATCAGATTTTACATATTGTTCCTCTGGTCATCCTAAAGTGCAGCCAAAATTGAAAAAAAAAATTCCTTTATATAGATGCTAAGTACAAAGGAGTACTCCATCAGTTTGATCTATTAAAATATTACCTTTGTGACTTGAGTTTTCCTGCTCTTGTATATGACCTCCATACTTCTATTCTCCAAAAATAAATGTCTATCATAAATTTGGTGTTTATATTTTTCTCTCCATATTTTTTCACTGTTAGTATTAATTTATGAATCATAGTTTTTTTTAATGGACCTAAATTGTATAGGATCATCCTATAGTATTGCCCTGAAAATATTATCTTATACTAAAATATTGTGTTTAAATTGTCTCTGCTAAGTGCATACATCTATTTTACATATTTAAAAATGTATATAATATTACTGAAGAAAGATTATTCTAGGTGTCAGTGTTTTATTAATATCATCACAGTAAACTTTTTGTTCCATTGTCTATATTATATAATTGAGTATTTCCAAATCATACATGCGTGGAGTACAGTTATTTCAGGTGTAGAGTTAGTGCATGACCAAATTTACTATTAATTACCAACATTTGTTTATCAATAGAAAGACACAACTGCATGTTCTTATTTTCAAGTTACATAATCACAAATATCTGTGAAACTTGCCTGGTAAGTGTCATTCCATGATATATTCATATGGAAATTACAATCTTGAAAAGGAAATACTGGAGTCCTGATATGGTGATGTTTGATAAACACAACTAAGTCTAACTGTTGAGGTCAGCAGTTCAAATCCACAAGTTGCTCCTTGGAAACCCTTTAGAGGGTCGCTATATATCTGAACCAACTTGATAACCCTTAAAAACAACAACATAGGAAATACTCTCTCCATGTATCCAATTTCCTAAGGATTCACCAAATATATTATTATTCATAGAAAATCCTATACACCACAGGATT
>NW_006412247.1:3527-6213 GCF_000296735.1 Chrysochloris asiatica
TGGTTTTTAATCATAATTTGAATCAATATGAGAGCAGTTGGTTTAATGTTGAAAAACAGTGAGATTTGCTTTTCTCTATTTTTCTGTTTTTCCATTTTGTTTTCATTTTTATGAAAATATCCACTATATTTCTGAAAACAATTGAGAATTGTACAATCTACTAAATAAGTCCCATAGAAAGTCCTTGTTAGAGGCAGATTCATGCCCTGTTTTTTTTTATGTTTAGTCCCATTGGACATCCTTGAAGGGATGAAAACTCAAGCAGAAGAGCATTCAGTGTGGAAGCCATAGAGCCTACACTGATCCCGGGAATTAGGAAGGGCCTATTTAATACAGACCCTATTTAATATAGATTTGTTGCTGTCATTTTGATTGTAGGCTACTCTGTGTTATACATGGGTAAATTCTAGAAAATCAAAAATAAGTTAGACTCTGTTGCTTTTGAACATTCGATATCAATATATAGGTATGAAAATTAAATGATCTTACATAACCTATAAAATCAAAATGTTTAAATTACAGGATATTTTAGTTGAAAGATTTGAAATGTTTTGTAATTTATATTAATAATGGTAATAATGTGTAAAAGTATTGTGCCTTGAATTTACACGTTCATTACGTATAAATTATCAATTAACTTTCCTTATTTATGTTGCCATGAAATCTCTTTCCTTCTAGATATAGTCATGCAAATCTCTTTCTCTCTATCTGCTGTGAATTAGCCCACATGGCAAAATAGGTCTGGAGAGAAATTAACAACTTTCCCCATGGCACACAGACAATGATTAGAGCATTCAGGATTCACACATAAATTATTGGCCAGTCAGAATCATGCACTAATAATCTTCACTCTTTCCCCATGTTTCAAAAATTTTAAAACAGAAGCTGAAGGAATTGATTGAGAGATGCATCTAAGCTACACCTTTAAACTCATTCCAGTTTCTGGACAGAATAATATCTGATATCCTGTCTTTATGTCTCTCTTTGAGACTGAGATGGGTTAATTACAAGGATGGAGAGGAAATGGACAGCTGAGGCAAAATCCAGGAGAAGGAATATGAGCAATATCTTTCTTGAATTATTATTCACCAACTCCTGTGATTCTCTCCTGCTTTTTCAGATATCCTTATGATAGTTGAGCCACCAAAAAACATTATTGTTATTCACTGTTGTCTAGCAGAAAGCACACACAAAACAGCATGGTGAGCAAGCGGTCTCTAGAGAAATTAGGAAGGTGAAATTCAGGATGTGTGGGCAGAGGAGACTATGACCAGCCCTATGTCTGTTGTCACCCTGCCTGCATTCAAACCAGATTTCAGCTTTTTCTCCCCATGACCTGCTACAACTTGCAAAAAGACACTATGCTCCCTTTCTCTTCTATAAAATGACAGTAACATGTGTTGCTCTTATCTAGGTATGGTTGTGCAGGAAAAGGAAACATTACATACAAAACTTATCTCAGGTCCTGGTACTTGGAACCCATAAGTAAATCTTCATGATACTGTGGTTATTTGTCACCTTCGTTATTATTATCAAGTATAAGATCATTGTGTTGTGTTAAAATGACCCATGAGAGGGACTTTTTTCCTACACTGATGGTGAAGTGTCTATAGAAATTACAACCAATGTAGAAGAAATTCAAACTCTAAGTGACTTTTCTTGGACACCTCACTTCACAGGCCTCTAGGTTCAAACTTAGTACTTGAAAGTCTCTTATCTACCCACCCCAAGTGGGCCCTTATCCTGATGAGGAGAAATCAATGCACCCTAGCCCCTCCATCCAGAGTCTCCTTTGACACTCACTGGTTACTCTGGGTCTCTGTGGGTGCATGACCAATGAGTGTGGACCACCATACCTCTTGTGTCTGGTAGGTGAAGAGACCTGAGATTTCTTCATCAGACTTGGCAGGAAGACAGACTCAGGCATGGGCACACTGAGGAAGACAGCCACAATAAAGACATGAGTATTGAGCTCATTGGACTGGGACATTAAGACTGAAACAATGGAGGGCACAGGCTAGTATTTACAGTTGTATGGCCTTGACACCCAAATGCCCAGAGCTCACAATTAGGCAAATTGGCTCATATTATTCCACTCTCTGTAGACTTGTTAGTATTAATAAAAGAGTAAGAGGAGAAAGTGAATGTCCTTGATAGCTAAGCCCTCACATTATAAGGAGTCCTGGTGTAGCGCTGTATGTTAATGCGCTGGACTGCAATGCTGCTTTGAACCACAAGGTTGGTAGTGCAAGCTCACCAGAAGCTCCTTAGAAACTTGATACAGGATTGCTATGAGTCAGAACTGACTTGAAGCCAATTAACAACAACAAATTCTTAGGAGGAATCTCATCTGTATTCCTTACTTCTCACTTTTAATTTCAAATTACAGGGATATCATCATAAAAATCAGACCGTTTTCCCCATGATTTTTCAATTTAAAACTTTAGTGTATGATTTAATATTCTTAAACTTGTTGAATGCACCATTAAATTTAGGGAAGAACTGTCAGATATAGTGCCAGAAAATGAGCCCCTCAGGTTGGAAGGCACTCAAAATGCGACTGGGGAAGAGCTTCCTCCTCAAAGAAGAGTTGACTGTGATAACGCAAATGGAGTAAAGCCCGTGGGAGAAAAGCCCGTGGGACCTTTATTTGTTGATGGGGCACAACTCAAAATGAAGAAAAACA
>NW_006412247.1:8317-8842 GCF_000296735.1 Chrysochloris asiatica
AAAGCTGGACAGTGAATAAGGAAGACCATAGAAGAATTGATGCTTTTGAGTTATGTTGTTGTAGGAGAATATCGACAATCCCATGGGCTGCCAAAAGTACCAACAGATTCATTTTGGAAGAAGTGCAGCCAGAGTACTCCTTGGAGGCCAAGATGGCCAAACTTACTCTCATACTTCGGACATATTGTCAGGAGGGACCAGTCACTGGAGAAGGCTATCGTGTTTGGTAAGGTGGAGGGTCAGAGAAGAAGAGGAAGACAGCCAACATGATGGATTATCCAAGTGGCAGTATCGACGGACTGAAGTGTGACAACAGTAGTGAGGTTGGCTCAGGATCGGGCAGTATTTCATTCTGCTTTTCATAGGGTACCTATTGGTCAGTACTGACTCGATGGCATATAACAACGACAGCAGCAAGTATTCTTCAAAGCAATTTGATGGTGCTTAGGGACAAGCATTGGCAACTATCCACAATGTGCGCATTTCAAACCCCATGCTACTCCAAGGTAAAAAAAACACAAGACT
>NW_006412248.1:0-397 GCF_000296735.1 Chrysochloris asiatica
GCGGTAGTGAGGTTGGCCCAGGATCAGACATTGTTTCGTTTTGCTGTGCATGGGGTTGCTATGAGTCTGTTCCTACTCAATGGCACCTGACAACAACAACAAGAATGTTGTTTATTGGTCCGGTGGTGAGGATTTTTGTTTTCTTTACGTTGAGATGCAATTCATATGGAAGGCTGTGCTCTTTGATCTTCATCAGTAAATATTTTAAGTCCTCTTCACTTTCAGCAAGCAAGGTTGTATCATCTGCATTTAGTAGGTTGTTAAGAAGTCTTCCTCCAATCCTGATGCTATTTTTTTCTTCATATAACCCAGTTTCTCTTATTATTTGCTCAGCATACAGGTTAAATAAGTGTAGTGAAAGAATACAACTTTGTCGCACACTTTTCTTAATTTTAAA
>NW_006412248.1:4089-5396 GCF_000296735.1 Chrysochloris asiatica
GTGTTAAAGAGGAAAGATTGGTAACATGGCTTGCCCCAAGTCATGGTATTTTCAATGGCTTCATATGCATATGAAAGATGGACAATGAAAAAGAAAACTTTAGAAAAATCAATGCATTTGAATTATGCTCTTGGCAAAGCTTAAAGAAAGTACCATTGACTCAGAAGAAACAAAGAAATCTCTCTTGGCTAATGAGAGCTATTGTGTTCCCTAGAAGTGAGAATGGCAGGATTTACTTTCAGCATGTTATCAGGAGAGACCATTTCCTGTGAAAGACTTCACTTTTGGTAAAGTAGAGGGTCAGTGAAGAGCAGGCTGACTTTCAAATGATGGACTGATACAGTGACTGTAGCAATGAGTGTAAACAACAATTGTAAGGATGATGTATGACCAGACAGTGTATGATTCTGTTGTGTGTAGAGTTGCTATAATTTAGAGCTTATTCAAAGACACTTAATAGCAACAGCAATAACAACAACATATGAAGGAAGGTAAAGGGGAAGAAAACACTGATAATGAAACAGGAAAAGCAGTTCCTGATCAATTGTAGCTCATAGAGCCAATGTTCAGAGACAGGAATAAGAGCAAAGAGCAAAGCATCTATTGAATACCAATACCAAGAAGAAGAGCAGAGCAGAAAATCTCCTAGATCTGTCTCTCAGAGGAAAAGGAGAGGGTAGTTTTTAGGAATCTAGGGTATGAATTAAAGAAATTTCATGAGCTTTCTCCTCTCTATTTAGTCCTGGTCCTATTGGTCCTCCTAGCCAGGTTGTCTACAACTAGCACCATTATTCTCTGCAGATGGTGGTTATTAGTGGCTATAAAAGATGCATAGCTGTTTTTCATGAATTTCAAGGACCCTCCTTCCTGCAACTGTCCTGGGTGTAGGGATTGACTACTAATTAAAAGAGAAGTAGATACCTTTAAAGACAAGGGGAGTAACTCTGGGCTACAGGACTTGACAGGAACATAGAGAGATGAGGCACAGCTGGGGGATGGGGTGGGTGTGTAAAACCATAACTATAATGATTATATTAGAATTGTAGGATGGACACTAGTTCCTTCTCCTATATTTTGTTTTGGTCAGGTGATAGCCCTTTTAGTAACTTGGGAGTTATCAGTGTCCTGCTTCAATTATACCAGTTTTCTAATAACCACTTTTCCCCTTTCTGCACTGTTTTGTGTTTTTTTTTTTCTCTTCCTTGATTTTATCTTGCCTTTTTCATACTATTGTGTATTCTTATTATCATTATCATTCATTTTGATATCTTTTTCTATCTAATAATTCCTTCTTGCCTGTTGTTGTT
>NW_006412248.1:6720-7457 GCF_000296735.1 Chrysochloris asiatica
TAAAACTTTACTTGCATGGGATATAAAAGATGTGGTCCGATGATTTCCACATTGTTTTGGGTTACTTCTCTTTGGAAAAGACAGATATCTTCCAATCAGTTGTCTTCCAAATTTCTTGTAATAGATGAGTGAGCCTCCTGTGTCACCTCACTTTCTTGAAAGGTTTCATTTTGTAGTCCTTCAATTCCTGGTGCCTTGTTCTTTGACAATTCCTTCAATGCACCTTGGACTTCTTCCTTCAGTATCATTGGCTCTTGATAATATGCTACCTCTTGAAATGGTTGAACATCAACCCTTTCCTTTTGGTACAGTGATTCCGTGTATTCCTTCCATCTCTTTTGATGCATCATTCAATAATTTGCCCAAGGAATGCTTCAATAATGAAAGTCAAGGCTTGAAATTTTTCCTCAGTTTCCCCAGCTTGAGAAATGCTGAGCATGTTCTTCCCTTTTGCTTTTCTGACTCCAGATCTTTACACTTTTGTTGTAATATTTGACTTTGTCTTCTCGAGCTGACCTTTGAAATTTTCTGTTCAGCTCTTGTACCTTCTCATTTTTTCCATTTTCTTAAGCATCTCTACGCTAGAGAGCAAGTAAGTTTCACCAACTCTTCTGCCACCATTTTGACCTTTTTCTTCTTTCTTGCCTTCTCAATCATTTTTTGCTTTCTTCATGTATGATGTTCTTGATGTCATCCCACAACTCTTCTGGTCTTCGGTCTTTAGTGTTTAATGTATC
>NW_006412248.1:10354-11070 GCF_000296735.1 Chrysochloris asiatica
ATAAAATGTTTCAAAACACTTTACAATGGAGTTGATAAAAATAGGGAAGGAGTCAGGAAAGTGCTACAAAAGCAATCAAACAAGATAGATACAACATTGGAAACAATTCAAAGTCTACAGAAAGAGGTCCAAACAATCAATAGCAAAATGGCAGAAATAGAAAATACTCTGAAAGGGCAGAGGAGTAGAATAGATGAGATGGAAGGAAGAATCAGTGGGTTGGAAGACAAGTCTCTCAATACCACTAAGATAGAAGAATAAACACAAAAAAAGATAAAAAATTCAGAGGAAGGTCTAAGATTCATGTTGTACAACTTGAAGAGGAATAACTTAAGAATTATAGGCATTCCAGAGCAAGAAGAATCACACAAGTCCACAGAGGAAATAGTCGAAGAACTACTGGAAGAAAATTTCTCGAACATACTGAAAAGCGAAAAGATAAACATACAAGAAACTCAACGAACTCCAGGAAGGGTAGACCCCAAAAGAAAATCACGAAGACATATCATAGTCAAGCATTCCATACTCAAAGATAAGGAGATGCTTCTGAAAGCAGCCAGAGAAAACAGAAGGGTTACATACAAAAGCAAGCAATTCAGACTAAGCTCAGATCTCTCAGCAGGAACCAGGCAAGTGAGAAGGCAATGGGGAGACATATATAAAACCCGGAAAGAAAAAAAAAATATTGCCAACCAAGAATCCTTTATCCAGCAAAG
>NW_006412249.1:0-782 GCF_000296735.1 Chrysochloris asiatica
CCCATGTGGTTTCTAATGCATTTTATTTGTGTCTACTCCCTCTTTTCTTTTGTTAGGTTTGCCAATGGTCTGACATTCTCTTTTATACACCCCAGAACTAAGCGATGATAATTGGGAAAGGGATTTCTAGAAAAGTCTAGACTTGATTTAAGTATTATAGTAAATATGGCACATTTGTATTCTTCTGGATAAGCCTGAAGACATTCAGGTTTTATATAGGTAAACGGTTTGCTTCTGGTTGTTGTTACGTACTGTCCAGTTTGTTCTGACTCATAGTAACCCTAGGGACAACAGGACAAAACATTGCCCAATCCTATTGTTGTTAAGGGCCATTGAGTTGATTCTGATTCACAGTCACCCTGTATACACTTTCTTAGGAGCAGTTGGTGTGTTTGTACCATTAATTTTGCAGTTAGCAATCCAGTGTTCATCCGACAGCACAGTCCTATTGTTGTTATTTAGTGACATTAAGTTGGTTCTGACTCATAGCAACCCTGAACAGGGTTTCCAAGGATGAGTTGATGAGTTTGAACTGTCAACCTTGAGTTTTAAACTGGCCTTGTGGTCCAGTGCTTTATCCCATAGAACCACCCAGCTCAATCCTATAGCACCCTTAAAACCTTTGCTATATTTGAGTCCATTATTGCAGCCACTGTGGAAATCCAACTTGTTTTTGGCTCACTCATTAACAACCTGTAATATACAGATGATACAACCTTGCTTGCTGAAAGTGAAGATTATTTAAAATACTTACTGATGAAGATCAAAGGCTACAGTTTGCA
>NW_006412249.1:1357-6946 GCF_000296735.1 Chrysochloris asiatica
GAATCCTCCTAGAAGTCAGGATGGTGAGACTTCACCTTTCATATTTCCAACATATTATCTGGAGGGATCAGTTCCTGGTGAAAGATATCTTGCTTGATAAAGTAGAGCATCAACAAAAAGAGGAAGACCCCCAACAAGATGGATTGACACACTGGCAGTAGCAATGGGATCAAGTTTAATAAGGATTATGGATGGCAGTTCGAAACTACCAGCTGTTCCGTGGGAGACAGATGAGGCGTTCTGCTCCCGTAAAGATTTACAGCCTCGGAAACCCCGTACAGGGTCGCTATGAGTCGGGACCGACTCCATGGCACGTAACAACAACGACAACAATGAATGGCACAGGGCTGGGCAGAACTTCATTCTGTTGTGTATAAGATCAGTATGAGTCAAACTTTACCAAGAACAATGTCCTTCTTAGGAGTCGGTTCCTCATGATAATGTATCCAAAGTACATGAGACACAATCGTCGCATTCTTGCTTCTAAGAGCCCTCTGGCTATGTTTCTTCCAAGACAGCTTTGTTTGTTCTTCTGGAAATCTATGATATATTCAATTTCTTTATCAACACCATAATTGTTGCTGTTGTTGTTAAATGCTTTTGAGTCAGTTCTGACTCACAGTGACCCTGTATAGGGTTTCCAAGAAGTTGCTGGTGGGTTGCATTTCAACCTGTTGGTCTTGCATTTCAAACTGACCACGTGGTCCAGCGCATTTTTTCTGCAGCACCACACCAGGACCCCAACACCATAATTAAAAGGCCTCAATTCTTCTTTGGTCTGCTTTACTCGTTGTTCAGTTTTTACATGCATATTATTCTTGTTATGAGTCATGGAGTCAGTTCTGACTTATAGTAACCCTGTATAAGGTTTGAACCATCCTTGCAGTTAGAAGCCCAGGGCTTATTCAACAATGCCACCTAGGACTCCACATGCATATTAAGTGAATGAAAATACCATGACTTGGGTCTGGAGCACCTTAGACCTCAAAGTGGTATCTTTGTTTAAAAATTAAAGATGTCTTTTGAAGCAGATTTGCCTGATGCAATGCTTCCTTTGACTTCCTGACCATTTGTTTAGCCATTTCTAAATAGCTGATGTTGTTATTTAAGTGTTGTGGGTTCTGATTCATAGTAACCCTGTATAGGGCTTCTGAGCTGCTTCACACATTTGCATTTGAATAGTCCATAAGTACAAGTAAACATGTTTATGGTATTATTATCTGCTTTTAACTAAAATCCATCTGATGTCAGCAATGATTTCCCTAATTCCATGTCAATTTCTTCTGAATCTGGCTTGAATTTCTGAAAGTCTGGAAGAAGTGTAGCCAGAGTGCTCCCTGGAGGCCAAGACGGCCAAACTTCATTTCTCATACCTCGGACATATTGTTAGGAGTGACCAGTCACTGGAGAAGGATATCATGTTTGGTAAGGTGGAGGGTCAGAGAAAAAGAGGAAGACCCCCAACGAGATGGATTGGCCAAGGGGCAGCATCGATGGACTCAAGCGTGGCAACAGTAGTGAGGTTGGCCCAGGATCAGGCAGTGTTTTGTTCTGCTGTGCATAAGGTCGCTATGGGTCGGTACCGACTTGATGGCACCTAATAACACCAACAGCAAGGCATGCTTATTGAGGAGTCCTGGTGTGGCACTGTGGGTTAATTAGCTGGACTACAAGATCAGTCTGAACTGCAAGGTTAGCAGTTCAATCTCACCAGCTGCTCCTCAGAAACCCTATACAGGGTAGCTATGAGTCAGAACCGAGTTGGCACTTAACAACAACAACAACATGCTTATTGAGGTGCCCTGGTAGTGCTGTAGAATAAGTACTGGACTGGTAACCACAAAGTCAGCAGTTCAAACCCACCAGCCATTTCATGGAAGAAAGATGATACTTCCTGCTTCTGTACAGTTTGATAGCCACAGAAAACCTATGCAGGGTCTCTGTGAGTCAGAATCAACTCCAGGTCAGTGGAATGAGTGTTTATTGCCACCTGGTCTGGATTAAGATTAAAAAAGACATTTGCAATCATTTATGCTTATTTAATTAACTCATTAATATCCTTCACAACCTTCTTGTGCCAAGAATGCTTGACTGGATCTGCGAACCACAAGGTGGGCAGTTCAAACCCATCATCTGCTTGTCAAAAACCCCTGTATAGGGTTGCTCTGAGTCAGAACTGACTCGAGGGCATTTAACAGGAGCAACAACAAATTTTAACCCATTTTTGTTAATGGAAATATACCTTTAAGTGCTCCTAGTGTCCTTATACAAGGGTAAGTAAAAAAGTATTGCTACTAAAGTTCAGTTCATAAAGGTACAGATTTATTCATTTATCCAAGGAGCTCTGGTAAGCGTAATGATTATGAATCGGGCTGCGAGCCGCAAGGTCAACAGTTCGAAACTACCAGCTATTCCGTGGGAGAAAGATGAGGCTTTCTGCTCCTGTAAAGATCTACAGCCTCGGAAACCCCGTGTAGGGTCGTTATGAGACGGAACCGACTTCACGGCACATCACAACAACAACAAGCATGCTTTTATTTTGTTCTCTGGGTATATATCTAGATCTGTATCTAGCTACCTATATATATTTAAATCCATGTAGTTTGATTTTTTTCCCCTAGCATATAATATTAGATCTTAATTTTGCCTGTTGAGGAGAGTGAACTCTTCCACTCTGTGTATTCAAATAATTATTTTTCAGCTCTGGAAAGTAATTTTCATTCATGTCTGATTGTTGCTTCTATTTCATTTGTACAGGTTCCTTTTTTTTCAGAAAGACCTACAGTTCTTAGATGGGATCGCCATGCCAATTGTGGTGGGACTTTTTTTGTTTTTTTTTGGTCTGAGGGCTGCTTTTGTGCAGAGAGAAAGTCTTTGTAATTATTCAGGGCTTTAAATTAATATTAAATTTATCAAAGGTAGAATTCTTAAAACCAGTTTTTCTCAAGCCTTTAAGTCCACCTCACATATTTTATTATTTGATTTACGAATCTAGTAAATTTTAACAATTGCTTTCAAGGGAGCCTTTGAATAATGTTTGATCAACTCAAGTTGAACACATTCAACTGCCATGCAGGTTCCTTTACAACTTAGTTATGAAAATCCCCTTAAGTATTTAAACTGCATTTATCAATTTAAAACATTTAGTTTTCTTTCTAAGCTTTTCAAATGCAGCCAAACCTTAACAGCACCAGTAAGTATAATAAATTAAGCTTAAATAACAAATCACATGTTCTCTTAACCATTTCAATACATTTGAAAAGTGATTAAATTCTCTAAATCTTTTCACATAAAGGTAAAAGTCTAAATTTCGTTACTCAATTATACCTTTTAAATTGGAATCCCAAGACTAATTTGTCATATTCACTGATACAGCTTATGGAGTTAAACATTAAACTACTTTATATACTAACTATTTGTGGTTGTTAAGTGCCATCGAGTCAATTCTAGCCCATAGCGACCCTCTAGAAGGTTCCCAAGGAGCAACTGGTAAGCTTGAACCACCAACCTTGCAGTTCAAACCAGCTGTGCACTCTAGTGCATTAACCCACAGCGCCACACTAGGACTCCATACTAATTATATATATATAGCCCGGTGATTAAAACAACCTATTCTGAACTTTAACATGGAAACTCTAAAACCCACTGTCATTGAGTAAATTCTGACTCGGAGTGACCGTATGACAGTAAATCTTTATGGGAGCAAACAGCCTCATCTTTCTCCCGCAGAGTGGTTAGTGGGTTTGAACTTCCAGCTTTGAGATTAGCAATGCCTAACCCACAGAGCCACCAGGCTTCTTTAAATTTGACACAAAAGTATGAATTCTGTAGGTTTGATTTACTTCATAATTTCTATATTTAATGCAAAGCTTCTTGTATTAAAAAGAAAGTTAGCAACCACCTACATTTTATGTGGAATAAATTGATATTACCACTCAAAAAGTTGTAGTTACTATTCTGGGAAAACTCAAATTTCCATCAATGGTCCAAAAGTCTTATTAGTTGTATATTTTTGACCAGGGTACATAGAGTCTAGGATGATATATAGTGTCTTTGTTTGGTTATGACAACAGGCCATCCCTAGTCCACTGCCTTTTTGTGAGATTTGTATTTTTGGTTCAAATTATGCAATTTTCCTTATGTACTAAGTACTTAGCATAATATGACTCTCATCCTCACAGTGCTTGTATTAGACTCTGTTTGTATGCTTATCTTATAATTTTATAGCCATATAATTTGAGGCAAAAAGAACTAAGATAACTTGACAAAGGCCACTTAGTGATAGATCCATATTTGGACCCTGGCCATATTACTCTCCACCATTTGTCTGTCATTTTGTTGTACTGTATGGCTTTTATTGTTGTGATGTTGAAAAATTATGTCACCAATAGTTCAGATTCCAGGAAAGTCAACTGGGGTGGGGGGCAGGTTTCAGCAGTGCTTCCAGACTAACATAGATTAGGAGGAAGGAGAGCTGGCAGTCTATGGTCTAAAAATTCTAGCTGGTGAAAACTTCATGGATTGTAGCAGAACATTGTCTGATATAGTGCCAGAAGATGAGCCTTTCTGGTTGGAAGCCACTAAACCTATGACTGGGGAAGAGCTACTTTCTCAAAGTAGAGTTGAACTTAATGATGTGGGTGGAGCAAAGCTTTCAAGAACTTCATTTGCAGATGGGGAATGACTCAAACTGAAAAGAAACACCTGTAAACATCATCTCATTCTCCTTGCATCCACACTCAACATGCCACACCAGGACTCCTCTGTGGAAGCAGCAATCAAGAAATCAAATGTGACATAGTTGCTACAGCCTTAAACAGAGCAATGATTGTGAGGATGGCACAAGAATGGGCATCATTTGCTTTTGTTATATATAGGGCTACTGTAAGCCAGAACTGACTCAACAGCACCTAACGAACTAGTGGTGTGCTTACTCACTAAGAAATACTACTTTTATTTATAGTTAAGACCAAGAACAAGTTTGAGTTCAGCTAGATTGTTGTTGTTAAGTGCTGTATAGTTGTTTCCTAGTCATGGTGACTCTGTATAAGGTTTCTGAGGAGCAGCTGGTGGGTTTCAACCAATAACCTTAGCATTCTGCTGCTTATCCGACAGTGTAATACCATTTTATAGAATGTCTTTTTCTAGTCTCAAGAAATATCCTTATTTGTAATACTTTTATGAAGATTGTACTTACCTTTTTCCCCATCCGCTTTATATACTAATTAAATATCATGAAAATGAAGAAATATCATCCTGCTGTGGTACTGTAGGATAAGCACTGAACTGCTAACCACAAGCTTGATGGTTCAAATACTCGAGCCCATTCCTTGGAAACTCTGTATAGGGTCTCTGTGAATTAGAACTGACTCCATGACATTTAACAACAATAAGACCGTAGTTACCTTCTTTCCCAGCCTCTTTACTTTCTGATTGAATTCTAATTCATTTGCATAAGCATCATGCAAATGATAGGCCACCACTCAGATGATAGAATTTTCTTATCATTTATGCCTTTGTCTAGATCTATTACCACAAAATCATGCTAACCACACATTATTATTCATATAGTGTATCTTTTTTTAAAAA
>NW_006412249.1:7396-9074 GCF_000296735.1 Chrysochloris asiatica
ACCTACCCCTGTCTCCTTTCATCAGCCCTGCCCAGACAGATTGGATACTACTCAGTGGAGATTCTACCTTCCTCCACACCCTCTGGATCTAGGCTCTTGAATGCTTGTAAGCCAGTCACTTCTTGCCTTTGTAGCGACCCCCATCCCCCTTTTGGGTAGCCAATGTTCAAGTTGCCCATTCCTGTCTATTCTGTATATGAAGGGGGTGGGAATGATCCCCGCTGTAAAGATTTGTTCCCTCTTTTGAGCTACTACATCCATAAATGTAGGTCAAGTTCATCAAATTGTATCAGATTACTCTTTTTTTCCTCTGCTTTCTTCATTGAAGCCAGGTCAAGTGGGTATTATCTGTAAGTGTGGGTGTTCTTATACATATGCCCTCTCTTCTTACCAGCTGGACACTTCACTCTCCACTCTAGTCCTCTGTGGCTATGTCCCTGACTCTGGGCCCAAGAGTCCCCAGGGCTTGCCACATATGCAGTGTATCTTTCTATTTAAATTTTTATCTTCTTATTTGACATTGGAGTCCTGGTATAGCCCTGTGGGATAAGTACTGGACTGCTAACCTAAACATCAGTGGTTCAAACCTACCAGATGCTCTCTGGAAACCCTATATAGGGTTGCTACAAGTCAGAACGGACTAAATGGCAACTAATAACAACAACAAACTCAAAACAGAACAAATTAAATTCATACTAAGTAGAAAAAAAGAAGTAATAGAAATTAGAGAAGAAATCAATGAAATGGATAATATAAAATTAATAGAGAAAATCAATGAAATAAAAGTTGGACCGTCGAAAATATCAATCAAATTAGTAAACCTCTGTTAAAAAGAATCACAAGTCACTGAAATTTAGATATAAGACTTACTCTGAATAATGATTCTATATGCATATGTGATTGTTACATGCCTTGGAGTTGGCTCCAACTCATAAAGATCCCGTATAGGGTTTGAGCTCTGATAGCATAGTGGTTACAAATTGGGCTGTGAACCGCAAGGTCAGCAGTTTGAAACTACCAGCTGTTCCGTGGGAGAAAGATGAGGCTTTCTGCTCTGGTAAAGATTTACAGCCTCGGAAACCCTGTTCAGGGTCGCTATGGGTCGGAACCGACTCGACGGCACTTAACAACAACAATAACAAAACTTCACAGGAACCAGAAGCCTCATGTCTCTTCTAGAGGGTGGCTCCAACTGCAGACTTTATGGTTCGTAGTCCAGTGCTTATCATATAGAACCACCATAATCCCCTAAATGCATATAGAGAAGTCATTTTGATTCTGATAAAAGCAAATGGTTTGAAGAATCTAGGTACAATGGGCTTATAAAAAGAAGAGGAGGGACAAATATGGATCCAACTACCAGCTCATCTTAACCTGATTGATTGAACCTTCTTTTCTTTTTATTGAGAGGAATTGATAACAATTCACAGCATAGTCTCTTCCTTTCCTCCCAGCCATATCTTTTGAGATTCAAACTTAGTAAGCCTGGCTTTTGAACAGGAAAGAAAGAATTTGCAATTACCAGTGAAATAATGATGGCTGAATTATTTTGGTCAGGGATTTCTTTAAAGTGAAAACTTTGTTTCAGAGGTAAGAAGAGACCAAATCAAATGACAATATCTGCCATAATTTTCTGTCTTTGAAACCTCTAATCAGGCTAACCAAGGAGATATATATA
>NW_006412250.1:0-578 GCF_000296735.1 Chrysochloris asiatica
AGGTCATCAACTGATCACTGGCAAGTTCAGGCTGAAGCTCAAGAAAATTAAAACAAGTCCACAAAATTCAAAATATAACCTTGAACTTAACCCCCTTGAATTTAGAGATCATCTCAAAAACAGATTTGATGATTTAGCCACTAATGACTGAAGACCAGAATAATTGTAGGATAACATCAAGAACATCATACAGGGAGAAAGAAATAGGTCATTAAGAACAAAAAGATCAAATGGATATCAGAATAGACTCTGAAATTTGCTCTTCAGCACAGAGATGCTAAAGCATATGGAAGAAATGAGAAGGTAAAAGAGCTGAGCAGAACTTTTCAAAGGGCAACTCTAGAAGACAAAATCAACCATTACAATGATAGGTACACAGACCTGGAGTTAGAAAAACACAAGGAAAGAACATGTTCAGTATTTCTCAAGCTGAGGTAAGTGAAGAAAAAAACGAAGCTTCAACTTGCAATATTAAAGGATTCCATTGGCGAAAGATCAAAGAACACAGTCTTCTTTATGGATTATATCTCAATGTAAGGAAAACAAAAATCCTCACCACTGGACCAATCAACAACATT
>NW_006412250.1:2213-4302 GCF_000296735.1 Chrysochloris asiatica
TCAAAGACTTTAGTATGGTTTGTATCTCAACGTAAAGAAAACAAAAATCCTCACCACTGGACCAATAAAGAACATCAAGATAAATGGAAAAAAGTTTGAAGTAGTCAAAGACTTCAGTTTGCTGAGATCAACCATCAACACTCAAGGAAGTAGCAGTCAAGAAATCAAACAACTTACTGCATTGGGTAAATCTAATTATGAGGTTGGTGCAGGACCAGGCATTGTTTTGTTCTGTCGTACATAGGGTCACTATGGGTCAGTACCTACTCAATGGCACCTATCAACAACAATATACAAAGTGAAAGTCTAAGGATTTTATCTCTGCCCATGTAATCTTGTTCTGTTGTCTTGGGGTGAGCTGTCTATGCCTTACACACTGTCTATTTTTGGCCATTTGGCTGTTGAATTTAAGTGCAAACTTGTGTTACAGCTTAAACCCTAACTCACTTGGCTTGTGGAAGACTGTAGTTTTCAGTGGGAGTCCTAGCTCCATTTTGAATCCTTCATCTGAATTATTTCTGATCATTAACTAGCAATGTGACAGTATTGTCCACAGGAAGAATGTTTTGAAAGTTTATTACAATTCCCTGTGGACCCAGAGAGAGGCAGTTTTGCCTTCAGGTTTTCTGGGCAAATCAGGGAACTTACCTAGATATGTCTTATGATTTATTGAAAAATAGCCACATGTTATCTAAAAATCAATGTTCTGTTGGCTAGGATCCAGAGTCACATGATTTTGAATCATACCCTGACCACTATTCAGCTAAGTGGTCAATGCCCTAAAACTAATCCTGTGCACATATCCTAATCATGGTCCTGTCCCTTCTTCTGTAGTCCTGCCTGTGATAGTTATAAACTGATCTTCTAGTCATAATTTTTTGAGGATTTCCTTGGTTCTCCTTCATCTATAATGAACACCCACAACAGTGAATTCATTGGACCTCATCTTGGCTTCATGCTAATGATTTCTGTATCTGAATGTTCATATTTGTCCTAGTTTAAGTAAATAAACAACAACAAAGGGGTCTCTTTAGAATATGTTTGAATTTTTAGTATTTTTCCCTTAGAACAAGGTTGTAAGATTTATCTAAGTTTTAACTCTGTTATTTAGTTGCACACAGGTTAGTTAGGAAAACTACATATAGCTCCTTCCTTCAGGGAATCCTTTGGTGTCTTTTTTTTTTAATATGTGAGGGGGTGTTCAAAAGTTCATAGAAAATTGAATTAAAAAATAATTGTATCAATCATGGTCATTGGGCCCTTTGGGAATATCAGGAGGAATTTGGTTTTTGGTCCTTAATGGCTCATTTAACCTGTGAAAACATTCTTTAGAGTATAGGATCTGATTAGCAATTAGGGTGAGAGCATAACTTTCTTATAACAGCACACACAAAACAAGACAACACACAAGAAGTCCACGCCTACAATACCGAGGATTCTGGAAATTTAACAATGTCAATACAGTCTGTTTTACATTATTAACTGAAAAAAAAATAAATGATTATCTTTTTAAAAAGTTTTTTAAGGTTAGGAAATAAAATGCAATTAGAAAGAACCAAATCAGGATTGTAAGGAGGATGCCTAATGATCTCCCATGGAACCTCTCACAAAATTGCCCTTGTTTGCTAAGAGGAATGAGCAGGCAAATTGTCATGGTGAATAAAGACTCTTTGGTGGAGCTTTCCCAAATATTTTTCTGGTAAAACTTTAATTTTCTCAAATCACTCTCATGATAAGCAGATGTTATCATTCACTGAACCTTCAGAAAGTCAACAAGGAAAATGTCTTGAGTAACCAAAAACACTGTTACTATGACCATTGTTCTCAACTAGTCCACTTTGGCTTTGATTGAACCACTTACACATTTTGGTAGCCATTGCTTTGATTGTGTTTTGTCTTCAAGATCATACTATTAGAGTCCTGTTTCCTCTCTTGTTACAATTCTTCCAATAAATGCTTCAAGATTTTAATCCCATTTCTTTAAGGATACCATTGAAAGTCTCTTTTTGTCTGCAGTTGATCTGGGTGTAACAGTTTTGGCTCCCATCAAACAGAAAGTTTGCCCAACTTTTCCAGCCAGAATTGTGTA
>NW_006412250.1:9225-10813 GCF_000296735.1 Chrysochloris asiatica
AATGAACAGATACCCAAAAAAACAATGTCCACACCTGTATCTCCACATTTATGTCAGGCGTTCATGGTTGTTCTGATCCTGCCACAACTTGGTATCTCCCAAGATGGTGGCTCCGGGAGTAGCTGAGTATCTTCAGGCTTTAGACTGTCATTTATTATTAATTCTGAAACAGAATTGACAATTCCATATATCTTCAGGCTCTTCCATATGCAATCATATAACCAGATAACGAATCCTGCTTTGATTCATTTAGGGACTAATGTCTTCCGGCCACTGGGTAAAGTTTGATCTTGACAGCTTTCCCTGATACATAAAAAAAATAATAAGTTCCTATGTTCCTCATTCTTTCTAAATGGCACTGTCATTTTAAAAATTTCTTCAGGTGCAGTTTTCATCATGGCATTAGGTTCAAATTTCCCTTAAAATATTCTCAACTGCATTATAATTGGGGTTCCTGAGTTGTTCAACCAGTTAATATATTAGAATGCTTACCAAAAGGTTGTAGGTTCAAATCCACTCACAGGCACTACCTTTTTGTCTAAACTAAGATCTATTCAAAAATAAAAATAGAGCCTCTTTAGTCTGATTCTAGATTAATGGACCTAGCCCAGAGTTTCATAATAATTTGATATATTAATCAATTTTGTATGTTAGTGTTACACTCTTGTATTCCTTTTTACTTGTATGTGTTTGAGACCAAATCCTAAAGGTTGGTGTCTTAGTCCTCTAGTGCTGCTGTAACAGAAATACCACAAGTTAATGGCTTTAACAACAACAAAAAATTATTCTTTCACAGTTTAGATGGCTAGAAGCCCAAATTCAGAGTGCCAGCTGTAGGAAAACTCTTTTTCTTTCTGCCAGTTCTGGGGAAAGGTCCTTGTCTCCTTTTATTATCTATAAACCCAGTACTCCTTGGAGACCCCCTATATCTTGTCTCAATCAATCCCTGGATCTAGGAACTTGACAGCACAGTGAGCAGGTCAACGGACACATTACACTTCCAACTCTTTTTCCTTTTTAGGTCTCCCTTTCCAATGTTCACTTCTCCTTTTATCTTTATAAGATAAAAATTGTTATAGGCGACGCCACTGGGAAATTTCCTGACATCAGATCAGAGTTGTGATGGGTTAATGGTATTGTTTGTTGTTGTTGTCATTAAGTGCCTTTGAGTCCGTTCTGACCCGAGTCCATCCTTATTCCTCTAATTGGTTTATCATATCAAGTTACATCATAGGAAATCATCACACAACTGGCATATTACATCATCATACAACTGCCAAACACTGAGACTCATGAGGCATATTTTGGGGGAACACAATTCAATCTATGGTGGTCAGATATTCTGACTCTGTTATGTGTGCCACTGAGTCAATTCCAACTCACAGTGAACCTATAGAGTATAACTGCCTCTTCCACTCACCAGTAGACCAATGTGGTCACCAGAAAGCTTACATACCTGTTCGTGTGTTACCTTTGAGTTTCAGTCTTAGAGGGGAGTTTGTCCTGAAGGAACTTGATTGCTTGCCTTGTTGGATTCCTGGCGAACAGCTTGCTTATTCTTGTAGTAGCCAGTCATGCTGACATTTTT
>NW_006412250.1:10913-13435 GCF_000296735.1 Chrysochloris asiatica
ATGCAATTAGAAAGAACCAAATCAGGATTGTAAGGAGGATGCCTAATGATCTCCCATGGAACCTCTCACAAAATTGCCCTTGTTTGCTAAGAGGAATGAGCAGGCAAATTGTCATGGTGAATAAAGACTCTTTGGTGGAGCTTTCCCAAATATTTTTCTGGTAAAACTTTAATTTTCTCAAATCACTCTCATGATAAGCAGATGTTATCATTCACTGAACCTTCAGAAAGTCAACAAGGAAAATGTCTTGAGTAACCAAAAACACTGTTACTATGACCATTGTTCTCAACTAGTCCACTTTGGCTTTGATTGAACCACTTACACATTTTGGTAGCCATTGCTTTGATTGTGTTTTGTCTTCAAGATCATACTATTAGAGTCCTGTTTCCTCTCTTGTTACAATTCTTCCAATAAATGCTTCAAGATTTTAATCCCATTTCTTTAAGGATACCATTGAAAGTCTCTTTTTGTCTGCAGTTGATCTGGGTGTAACAGTTTTGGCTCCCATCAAACAGAAAGTTTGCCCAACTTTTCCAGCCAGAATTGTGTAAGGTGAACCAATCGATACGTCTATAATGTTTGCTATTGTTTCTGCTATTATTAGTCCTCTTCACAAATAAGATTATTTTTTTCCTGACAAATTGATGTGAATAGTCTGTAACTGTAGACTACATCTTCAACATCATCTTATCCCTTCTTAAAATGAGTTATCCATTTGTAAATTACTGATTTCTTT
This sequence comes from Chrysochloris asiatica, assembly GCF_000296735.1. Classification (NCBI taxonomy): domain Eukaryota; kingdom Metazoa; phylum Chordata; class Mammalia; order Afrosoricida; family Chrysochloridae; genus Chrysochloris; species Chrysochloris asiatica. The sequence continues at coordinate 11,650 of NW_006412250.1, forward strand.
GGGGTAATGTCCCCATAAACTTTTTTCCCCTTTTAATACGAGTATCTTTTCTTAAATTTTTACAAAAATGGGATTTTGCAATATTTGTCCTTTTGTGACTGGCTAATTTTACTCAGCATAATGTCATAAAGGTTCAGCCATGTTATGCGGTGGCTTGAAGATTCCTTGTTATTCTTCAAAGTAACATAATACCCCATTGTGTGTATGTAACAAAGTGTTTTTATCCATTCTTCCACTGATGGGCACTTAGACTGTCTCCATCTTTTTGCTATTGTGAATAGTACTGCAATGAACATTGACGTACATCTATCCACTCAAATTCTGGATCATATTTCTTGTGGATATATACCAAGTAGAGGAATTTCTGGATCATATGGTAATTCTATTTCCAAATTTCTGAGGAAGCACCATACTGTTTTCCAGAGTGGTTGGACCACTTTGCATTCCCACCACCAATGTAGGAGGGTCCCAGTCTCTCCACATCCTCACCAGCATTTATTGACCTCTACTTTTTTGAACTTCGATATTATTGCTGGTGTGAGAGATATCTCATTATTGTTTTGATTTGCATCTATCTAATGACTAATGATTATGAACATTTCTTGATATGTTTGTTGGCTGCCCAAATCTCTTCCTTGGTGAAGTGTCTGTTCATGGCCTGTGTCCATTTTTTAATTGGATTACTTGTCTTTTTCTTGTAGAGGGGTTGTAGTTTCCTGTTCCTATAGACTTTAGAAATTAGTTCTTTGTCTGATATGTCGTTGCAAAAGATTTTTTTCCATTTAGTGGGCTTCCTTTTTACTCTTTTGGTGAAGTCTTTTGATGAACTTAAGTTTCTAATTTTCAGTATGTCCCTATCATTTATTTTGTCTTCTTTTGTTTGTACAATTTTCACAATGTTTGTTAATTTGTATAAGCCCTGTATTAGAGCCCTTAAATTTGTCCCTATTTTTTCACTGATGACTTTTATGATTCTGAGATTCACATTTAGGTCTTTAATACATGCTAAACTGTTTTTGTATATGGTGTGAGGTAAAGATCTTGTTTCAAGCTTTTTCCCCATAAACTTTTTGTAAAGCATCAATGATTTGACTATTCTTCCACCCAAGCTTTACCATAAATTTGATTTTGTTCTTGCTTAAATTTTAGCAGAGTTCATGTTACTCTGATAGGGCCTCTTTCAACTGGATGTGTTATCCTTTTTAGTGCCTCAAGCTAGATTTTGTTTACATATGTTATAATATGTGCATACAAGTTAATTTTGGTCCAAAATTTTTTGAAATTCATTCATAGTTTTTTTCATAATACACATTTTTCATGAACTTTTTGAAAACCTTATATGCATATTTAGCTACATAATTTCAAGCTGTTTTAGTTATCTAAACCTATCTTAAAATCACCAGATATCTCCCTTGGGTCCTGTCCAGGATCAAATATTTCAAACCAGGATAAGTAACCCTTATCCCAAAGGTGATCACCAACTTTCTAAGGACTCACTTGGTAATCACTTATCAATACTCACTGTATAAAAATAGCAATGGAGTCAATAATGCTTACAGAGGTAAGGCACTGAAGTACTTGAGAGAGGTCCAGTCTGATCTTTAAACATGGCAGTCCCTGTCTTACCAAGCAACAACATATGTCTCTTACTACACAACTTGTGCTCTGTCTAAATTAGCAAATGTAGATAGACCTTATCAGAGTTTGGTGCATTTAGTGTCTTTAGAAATTTATTGTTGTTGTTGTTAGGTGCGATCAAGTCAGTACTGACTCATAGTGACCTTAT
>NW_006412250.1:13535-16546 GCF_000296735.1 Chrysochloris asiatica
AGACAGTCAAGCATTTTAGTATTATTTCCCCTCTTCAAACTATGCCTAGATCCCTGTATTACAGAGCCCTGTTGTTCCAAGGTTGAGCATGCATCACTACCTCTGTCCCACTTAGGTCATGCAAACCTGTCTCAGTATTCCCCTATCTATCTTGTTCTTCAACCTTCTCCCCCTTCTTGTATTGTGCTCCCCAACACCTGAATTAAGTCCCTGATCCCAACCCCACTGTTGCATGAACTCTTCTCTCATTTAAGACAGTCTATTTTATCCTATAATCTACCTGACCTTCTCACCACCTGGATCTCTGTTCCTCTTTGTTTACCTTCTTTCACATTGTAATTATTTTTGTCATAGACAGACTTCCCAGATCCTCTGTTCTTAAAATTTTATTCTGCTCTTGACTCTTCCATTTGTTGACTGAGTTCAGGGTGATGCTGCTACGTACATAATTCTCTGGTTGTTGTCTGTTCTTGTTGGTTCTCAGTCCACAGAAATTCCTTTAGGAAGTTTTTCATCGCAGGGTTGGCTTTGGCAAAATCTCTTAGCTTCTGTTTATCCTGGAATATTTTGATTACACCCTCATATTTGATTGACAGCTTTGCTGGGTAGAGGATTCTTGGTTGGCTTTTTTTTTTTTTCTTTCAGGGTTTTATATATGTCTCCCCATTAGCATCTTGCTTGCATAGTTTCTGTTGAGAGATCCAAACTTAATCTGATTTGCTTGCCTCTGTATGTTACACTTCTCTTTTCCCTAGCTGCTTTCAGGATTCTGACCTTATTTTTAATTTTGGAGAGCCTGATTATTATATGTCTTGGTGGTTTTCTTTCAGGGTCGATCCTTCCTGGGGTTTGTTGAACTTCTTGAATGCTTATCTTTTCACTTTTCAGGATGTTAGGGAAATTTTTCTTCCAGCAGCTCTTCAACTGTCTCCTCTGTGGACTAGTGTGATTCTTCCTGTTCCGGAATGCCGATAATTCTTAAGTCAGTCCTCTTCATATTGTCCAATGTGAATCTTAGGACTTCTTCAGATTTTTAACCCTTTTTTCTGATTGTTCTTTTATCTTAGTAGTGTTGAGAGATTTATCTTCTAGCTTACTAGTTCTGGCTTCTAGCTCTTCAATTCTACTCCTTTAGCCTCTCAGTGTATTGTCCAGTTCTGATATTCTGTTAATAATTATTTGGACCTCTTTCTGTAGGTTTTAATAGTTTCCAATGCTGTATCTATCTTATTTGATTTCTGTAGCACTTTCCTGACATCTTCCTTATTTTTCTCAACTCCATTGTATTGTGTCTTGATACATTTTATAATCATTTTTCTGAACTCCTTCTCAGGCATTTCCAAAGCCTGCCCATCTTCCAGTATGGAGTGTAGGTCTACTTCCAGCTCATTTGCCTCAGTCACTTTATCTCATTTTGGGACATGTGCTGATATGGTCATCTGTTTCTGGTTTTGGGGGGCATATTCAGGAGTTATCTGTGGCCTTAATACTTATATGGGTATGCATTTTGGTATTTTTTATGCTTTCTGATTGCCTCCAGGTAGATGTGATCAGGAGTTCAGCTTCCCTTTTCACTATTTTTTTTTTAAGTTTTAATTATGAATTATATGGGTTTACATGGGAGAACATCAGTTTTACATTCATTCTATCATATTTTGTTTTATTGCAATGATTACAATCCCCTCCATGCATCATCAAATAATCAAAGTGTACACCCCAAGACCCGACCCCCAGCCGACAGCACATAGTGCCTCTCCCTCCATGAGTCCAGTGTCCCCAGCCACTCCATCTGTCCTCGTCATCATCTCTGCCTCCATCTTTGGCATCACTGCCTCTCTGGGTAGGGTCCTGCTCCCCACTATTCTCAACTGATAGTCCCAGGGACCTCCACTTCTGGGCTAAAAAATCAATCACTCCCCTCCTTTTGTCAAAAAACTTCTACCTCTACATTTCCCAATCCTCAGTCAGTCCTGATGGCAATTTTTCACTATTGTACCGCAAGAGTTTTATCCCTATTTCCCTTCACCAGCCTGGTCCCAACTGATTGGAAATCATTCAGTAGAGATTCTACCCACCCCTCCCTGTCTGGAACTAGGCTTCGTCTTGAAAGCTTGTAAGCCACTCACTTTATAGTCCCACCCATTTTGGGTAGCTAATGTCTAAGTTGCCCATCCCTGTCAACCCTGTGTACTGAAGGGGTGGGAATGATCCTCACTGTAAAGATTTGTTCCCTTTTTTAAGCTACTATATCCATAAGGAGCTCTGGTAGCATAGTGGTTACGAATTGGGCTGTGAACCACAAGGTCAGCAATTTGAAACTACCAGCTGTTCCACGGGAGAAACATGAGGCTTTCTGCTCCTTTAAATATTTACAGCCTTGGAAACCCTGTACAGGGTCACTATGAGTCGGAACTGATTCCACAGCACACAACAACATCCATAAGTATAGGTAAAGTTCATGAAGTTGTAGTGGGTTACTCTTTTTTTTCCCCCTCTTCTTTCTTCTTCTAGTCAAGTTCTAATCATCCAGATATCAAAGCCAAGTCAAGTGGGTACTATCTGCAAGTATGGGTGTTCTTATGCATCTCCCCTCATTTCATATCAGCTGGAAACTTCACTCTCCACTCTAGTCCTCTGTGGCCATGCCATTGCTTCTGAGCCCAGGAGTCCCCGGGTCTTGCTGTAACTGCTGGCCATCCAAGTCTCCACTCAGGTTCCGAGGGGGTCTATTAAGTGTGGTCATACTGAGCTCCCAACTTCATTGCTATTTTATTCTCCCTTTTCCCTTATTAGTGACCAACGTGGTCACCAGCTACACCATATGCCAGCTCATGTATTCCCCTTGAGTCTTAGTCTTGGAAGGGAGTTTGCTCTGAGGAGACCCGACCACTTTCCTTGATGGTTCTTGGTGAAAAGCTTACTTGTTCTTGTAGTAATCAATCAGACTGCCGTTATTGTTTCTGATTTTTCCTGCTGGTCTTTCTTCACGAAGTATCTTCTGTTCTTCTAGC
>NW_006412250.1:16646-18441 GCF_000296735.1 Chrysochloris asiatica
CACTGTAAAGATTTGTTCCCTTTTTTAAGCTACTATATCCATAAGGAGCTCTGGTAGCATAGTGGTTACGAATTGGGCTGTGAACCACAAGGTCAGCAATTTGAAACTACCAGCTGTTCCACGGGAGAAACATGAGGCTTTCTGCTCCTTTAAATATTTACAGCCTTGGAAACCCTGTACAGGGTCACTATGAGTCGGAACTGATTCCACAGCACACAACAACATCCATAAGTATAGGTAAAGTTCATGAAGTTGTAGTGGGTTACTCTTTTTTTTCCCCCTCTTCTTTCTTCTTCTAGTCAAGTTCTAATCATCCAGATATCAAAGCCAAGTCAAGTGGGTACTATCTGCAAGTATGGGTGTTCTTATGCATCTCCCCTCATTTCATATCAGCTGGAAACTTCACTCTCCACTCTAGTCCTCTGTGGCCATGCCATTGCTTCTGAGCCCAGGAGTCCCCGGGTCTTGCTGTAACTGCTGGCCATCCAAGTCTCCACTCAGGTTCCGAGGGGGTCTATTAAGTGTGGTCATACTGAGCTCCCAACTTCATTGCTATTTTATTCTCCCTTTTCCCTTATTAGTGACCAACGTGGTCACCAGCTACACCATATGCCAGCTCATGTATTCCCCTTGAGTCTTAGTCTTGGAAGGGAGTTTGCTCTGAGGAGACCCGACCACTTTCCTTGATGGTTCTTGGTGAAAAGCTTACTTGTTCTTGTAGTAATCAATCAGACTGCCGTTATTGTTTCTGATTTTTCCTGCTGGTCTTTCTTCACGAAGTATCTTCTGTTCTTCTAGCTGCTTCAGGCTGGTCTACTCGTCCTTTCTGGTGGAAATTCCCCACCTCAGAAGAATCTGGATGGGGTTCAAAAGGATTCCACCTATGGTCTTATGCAATGCAAAGGCTCCACAGGAAGCCTCGTTCACTGGGCAACTTCTAGCCCCCTTTAAGGTATCTCAATCAGTTATAGGCTGAAGACGGCCTTATAAGATTTCTATTGTGATGTTTCTAGCTATTCCTTTCTCCCCCCGCCCCCATTTAAGTGTCTGTTTTACAATGGTAGGCAAAGGAAACTAAGCTTCAAAAGACAGCAATCATCTGTCTTTTGAATCTTGGTTTTCCTTGCATTGCATTATAAAATAGACACTGGAAGAGAAGAGAAAGGAATAGCCAGAAATATTACCATTGAAAGCTTTTAAGTCCATCTTCTGCCTATAAATGATTGGAATACCTAAAATGGATCTACAATGTGCCCAGGGAAGGAGGCTTCCTGCAGAGCCTCTGCATTACATAAGACTATAGGTGGAATCCTGCACAGCATCCAGAATCTTCAGAGGTGGGAAATTTCCTCTGGAAAGGATAGGCAGATCAGCCTGGAGTGGGTTAGAAGAACAGAAGATACTTCTTGAAAGAAAGACCGACAGGAAAAATACAAAACAATAGAGGCAGACCGATTGATTATTATAAGAGCAAGCAAGTTGTTCGCCCGGGAGACATCAAGGCAAGTGGTTGGGTCCTTTCAGTGTAAACCCCCTTCCAAGACTAAGACTCAATGGGAACACATGCTCTTATTGGTGACCATGTTTGTCGCTGATAAGGGAATGTGAGGGAAAAACAGCAATGAAGCTGTGAGCTAAGCCTTACAACATTCAATAGACTCCTGTGAACCTGGATGGAGACCAGCAGTGTGGCAAGACCTGGGGACTCTTCAGCCCAGAGTCAGTGACATAGCCACAGAGGTCTAGAGTGGAGAGTGAAGCATCCAGCTGATAAGAAGAGAGGGCATATGCACAA
>NW_006412250.1:18541-19806 GCF_000296735.1 Chrysochloris asiatica
AGTCTGTCTTTGTCTGGAAGCTCATCTGAAACCTGTTCGCAATGGGTGATCCTGCTTGTATTTAAAATACCGGTGGCATAGCTTCCAGAATCACAGCAACTCACAAACCACCACAGTACAACAAACTGACAAATGAAATTTACAAATCTGCATAATAACCAAGCATACCTAGAGGTGCTAATTTTAGATGTATGCGAGACTTGCATATTATCAAAGGGAGCACAAACCTGGAGTTAGTATTTGCTCACAAACAAATTGAAAGAATCATTCTAGGGCATCTGAAGAGTTCTCAAATAGAAATACAAAAAGCAAGTTTGTAAGCAGATAAAACAAAACAATTAGATAAGGATAAAGTGAAAACAGAAATCCTTAAAACCGCAAAGAATTCTACATAAAGAGACAGAGCTCAAGGTCAAGAGGTTATTTATCTGACATTGGCTCCTGAAAGATTCATGGAGTAGTGATTCCAAAACAGGTATCAAAGCCCAGCCCTGAGTCCTTGAGAGTTGCTGTAGGTAATGCATCTTTGAATTCCATTTGTGACACCAACAAATGTCATAGAAGAACATCACAGAGTCTGCTTAAAGTAAAAGAAATAAAGGTTTAGAGAGAGGATACAGACTGGGAGGATATGCAGACTCACAGAGTGAAAATTGCCATTCCACTGGACAATGCTGAAAAATACATTTTAATGCATTTTGAGTAGGAATTAAAAGTTACAAAATCATAATAGACTAAAAGACGATCAGGGGAGTTAAAGTTAGAATATTTATAAGTGAGGGTTTAGCATGAATAGGTGGATAATGTGTATGTGGAATACATGATTGGTTAATCTGTAGTTCATTGTAAAGATTTATTGGTAATGTGCATCAAAATCCTTTGGTTATAAGCTAACATAACTTCCATTTGTTTTTGACCATAGTGGAAAGACCCTCTAGAAATAGATGGAGATATCTGCACCTGCCAGACTTCCATGGAATAGATGCCTCCTTTAGAGTATATGGTTAGGTTAGCATCAGGGTTAGAGGAACTATTGTAATAGTAATTCCCTATGTCCAAGCAACTTTAAAATTTAATATGGTTTCTAGACTCATGCCATGGACTGCCAAAAGAACCAATAGATCTGTTTTGGAAGAAGTGCAACCAGAGTGCTCCTTGGAGGCCAAGATGGCTAGGCTTCATGGAGGGTCAGAGAAAAAGAGGAAGACCCCCAACGAGATGGATCAGCCAGGTGGCATCATTGATGGCATCAAGTGTGGCGGTGG
>NW_006412251.1:0-1755 GCF_000296735.1 Chrysochloris asiatica
TGTCCATTTACATGACCATGATGCTGTCCTCAAAGGATTCCCGTTGAATGGTGTTGTTCTTAAAGGGCAGAGCCACATTATAGCGTCTCTAATCATGCATTTACTGTGCCGGCACACTGGAGATGCTGAGGTCCATAATGTGAAATCCTTAGACATCATTTAATTTAATAAATTTAAAATTTTTAGCACTGGAAATCAATTTTTAAATGAAATCTGACACTGAATTTCAATATAAATGCTGATACAAGAATGCCTTGGGGTATTTTTCAATTCACCCTGCTCAGTTTGCCTCTTTACCCATTTCCTTCATTCTGGTAACCCTGGAGAAACAGGAATAGAACCATATGGTTTTACAGATAACAATTTGAGAATGACTGATTAAATTTAAGCTTCTAATTTTTCTTAGGAAACTGAGGGACAGACAGAACAGAATAGCATAGCTAGTATGAAAAACAGTAACAAAGTCAGGACAAAACCTGGCGATTGGACAGACTAATGGACAAAGGCTATTGGACAGGCTATTGGACAAAGCCGAGTCTAAGACTCAGGTTTTCTTACTCTATCCATTATACATTTTCTTTAAAGAAGTGCAGAAATAAAATGATACAGAAAAAAAAAAAAAAGAAAGAAATAAAGAAGGAAAACATTGCCCTAGAAAGCAATGTTAACAAAGTTCATGCTTACCAAGTCAATTGAGACTTTGGCATGTTTGGTGCTGATAGTTTTATTTATATATCTGTATTTCTCATTTCCCCCCCAATAGCTCTGCACTTAACAACAAATCATATTAGTAGTGTTTGTGATTTACACATAGATGCTTCTGTTGGTTACTGAGTATCATTTGAGTTCATTTGCCTCTCTTGTTAGGTTCCATCAAATCAATCTCAATGCATAGTGATTCTATGCACGAGGAGAATGAAATATTGCCCATTCGTGTTCCATTCTCATGGTCATTCCTACATTTGACTCCATTGTTGCAACCATTATATCACTGCATCTTGATGAGTATCCTTGTGATTTTTGCTAACCCTCTATTTTACCAAGTATGATGTCCTTCTCCAGGAACTGTTCCCTCTTTTTGACCTGTCCAAAGTGTATGAAATAAAGTTTGGCCATCCTCACTTCTTAGGGTCATTCTGTACGTACTTCTTTCAAGAAAGATGTGTCCATTCTTTGGGCAGTTCCTGCTGTATCGAACATTCTTTGTTGTTGTTGTTGTTAGGTGCCATTGAGTTGGTACTGACTCATAGCAACCTTATGCACAGCAGAACAAAACACTGCCCATTCCTGGACCAACCTCACTATTGTTGCCACGCTTGAGCCCACTGATGCTGCCACTTGGCCAATCTATCTCTCTGGGAGTTTTCCTCTGTTTCTCTCACCCTTCACCTTACCAAACATGATATCCATCTCCAGTGACTGGTTCCTCCTAACGATATGTCCTAAGTATGAGAGATGAAGTTTGGCCATCCTGGTCTCCAGGGGTCACTCTGGCTGCACTTCTTCCAACACAGATCTGTTGGTTCTTTTGGAAGCCAATGGCACTTTCAAAATTCTCCTCTAACACCCTAACTCAACAGCATCAATTCTTCTATGGTCTTCCTAATTTACTGTCCAGCTTTCACATGCATATGAGGTTATTGAAAATGCCATGGCTTGGGTCAGGCACACCTTTGTCCTCAAGCTGACATCCTTACTCTTCAACACTTTAAAAAGGTCTTGTGCAGCAGATTTGTATAATGCAATACTTTGTTT
>NW_006412251.1:3935-6068 GCF_000296735.1 Chrysochloris asiatica
GGATTGACAGTGTCCACAACAAGAAACTCACACATACCCACAATCATGAAGATGATACAGGGCTGGCACTGCTTTCTTCTGAGCTTCAGAAATTTGCTGTGACGTGGGGCTGGCTCAATGGCATCTAACAGCAGCAAAAACTCCTTGTTGTGGCCTACAGAGCTCGGAGCTCGGAGGATCTTTTTCTGCTCGCCTTCATCCCCAGTCCCTCCTAACTTTCCTACGCATTCTGAATTTTCTATAGTTCTCTAACACCAACTCTTTTCTTTTTTTCAGAAGACTTAATTTTGTAATCTCTTCTGTGTGGGAAGAACTGACTCATTCTTGCACATCAAAATATCACATCTCTATCAACTTAAACACCCCGCCTGTTGCTCTCCTGGTGCCGTTATATGATTTAGCACATTTGTAATTACTTTAATTTTTTAAAAAAATGAATCACTAGCCATTAATGAAACTAAATTGATAACCTAAAACTGCTAGGTGCAGATGATATTATAGGAACATTTTATCCAGTCTTTAAGCAATAGATAGGCTACTTCAGAGAATCACATGTGAAAAATACAATAATCCTATTAAGTCTTTAAAAATTTTGTCTAGCATAATGTAGGAGAATAAGCCCAAGCTAGCCTCATATAGGTAACGTAGCCACTCCATAGCATAACCACTGGGAACCACAGAGTCAGTGGGTCAGGTCCACCAGCCACTATCATGGAGCCAGAAGAGGCTTTCTGGTTTGTAAATTTGAGTAATACTGATTTTACCTGGTCTTCCTTATTGTTGTTGTTAAATACAGTCATGTCAATTCTGACTCATAAACACCCTCTGTAGGGTTTATGTCAATTCTGACTCATAAACACCCTCTGTAGGGTTTATGTCAATTCTGACTCATAAACACCCTCTGTAGGGTTTATGTCAATTCTGACTCATAAACACCCTCTGTAGGGTTTATGTCAATTCTGACTCATAAACACCCTCTGTAGGGTTTATGGGAGTCCTTGTATGGCGCTTTCAGTTAATGCACTGGACTATATAAGGTTGGTTTGATTCACAAAGTAAGCAGTTCAAACTCACCAGCCGCTCCTTGAAATCTCTATACAGGTTTACTATGAGTTGGAACTGACTTGATGGCACTTAAAGATAACAACAACAATATAGAGTCTATGAGGCATGGCTGGTGAGTTTAAACCACTGACCTTGCATTTCAAACTGACCTTGTGGACTAATGCTTTTCCTATAATGCCACATCAGGACTACATGTTTTGGTTGTAGGCGTATGGATATTATCCTATCACAGACAGCATTGTAGTTCAAGACAGTTCTTGAAATATTCTTTTTGATGATGAATATGATGTCATTCCTCATCTATTTGACATTCCTGGCATACTAAACCATATGATTGTCAGATTTCAAATGGCCAGTACCAGTCTACTTCAGCTCACTCATGCCTAGCATACTGATATTTATGTAAGCAGTTTCACTTTGACAACTTCCAATTATCCTAGATCCATACTTCATCCATTCTATGTTTTGATTATTAATGTATGTTTCCAAATGTTTCACCTGATTTTGAGATATGTCCCATCAGCAAAATAATGTTCCAAAAGCTTTACTTAATTTGCATGATCATGGACAAGTCTTCTTTGTGGCGGCAGCTCTTCCTGAGCTGTATTCCGAGTGCCTTCCAACCTAATGGGCTTATCCTCCATCACTATATCTGATGATAGTCTTGTGCTCTTCATCATGTTTCAATAATCAGTATTCTGGTGCTGACAATGTTGCACTGCTATTCCTAAGGTTTTCAGTGGTTAAACATTCAGCAGTAGTCAACCTCTTCTTCTTCCTAGTCTGTCTTAGTCTGGACGCTCTGCTGAAGCTAGTCTACAATGGGTGACCCCTCACATTCAAAATGCCAGTAGCCAGGGGCATAACTTCCAGCATCACAGCAACACACAAGCCACCACAGGAAGACAAACTGACAGGTAACTACTGGACTTTTTTGTCTTCTTTTTTTTCAAGCAGGTAAATCTATGCATTATTTTAGGAACCTATCATATTTTTCAAAAATCCCACAGAATAGTGATCCTCAAATTGTGGTTCATGGTCCAACATTATCAGTATCAACTCACTTCT
>NW_006412251.1:8108-9606 GCF_000296735.1 Chrysochloris asiatica
AAAAATGAGGCTTTGCTCCAGTAAATATTGACAGCCTCAGGAAACTTATAGGGTCTCTATGCACAGAAATCAACTCTATGTCAGTGGGTTTGGGATTTTTACTTATCTCACCAGCCAGTATATGGAAACCCTGTATAGGGTAGCTATGTGACTCAATCCACTCTACGGCATTTGACAACAACAATAACAGCAATAGAGACTGGTGGAACCTCAGAGACTATGGTCCTTAGGCAGTATTCAGGCTTGGAACTGAGCTTACCCTCATGGTTCTATAGACAAACCAATAAGGTGAGCAGTAACAACACAGTTCTTATAACAATCACCAGTATAAAATCAGAAAGGAAGCATTCATTGCCCAGAGATAAAGCTCAAAAGTCAGGACCTGGCAGCAAAGGACTAATGGAAAAAGTAAACAGAGGAAGTAAGTAGGAATCGTGTTGTTAAACTCTGGGAATTGCAATCACTGTCTTGAATCAAAATGTATATGAATTATTTAACAACAACAACAAAAAAATTTGCTCTGTAAATTTTCACCCAAATCACAATAAAAAGTTAAAAAATATAAAAATAAATAAATGAAACCTGGGTTCCAGGGCTTTATCCTTATATTTTCTTCTACAAACTTTATGGTTTCAGTTTTCAAACTAAGGTACTTGCTTCATTTTGAATTGGTTCCTGTGTATGGTGTAAGGGTTAGGTGCTGCTTTATTCTTCTTTAGGTAGAATAACTAATTTTCCCAGCATCATTTATTGAGGAGACTCTGCCTTCCCTTAGTATGAATGTAGAACCTTTGTTGATAATTGTTCTTATTGTCGTTAGGTGCCGGTTGAGTCACTTCCAATTCATAGCAACCTGGTATATTTGCATTTGAACCACCGACCTTGTGGTTAGCAGTCCATTGCTTATCCTATAGTATTGATCATTATGTGGATTTGTTTCTGGGTTTTCATTTCTGTTCTATTGGTCTATATCTTAATTATCTAATGCTGTCATAACAGAAATACTACAAGTGGATGTCTTTAACATACAGACTTATTTTCTGACAGTTGAGGCTAGAAGTCCAAATTCAAGTGCCAGCTCTAGGGTAGTCTTTCTGTCAATTCTGGGAAAGATCCTTTTTTCAGCATCTGTAGACCCAGATTCCTTGGAGATCTCTATTGCTAAGCATCATCCTTCCCCTGGATCTAGGAGTTGCACAGTGTGGAGACTCCAGGTTCAAAGGTTACACTCCACTTCAGGTTTCTCTTTCTTGGTGGTAGTGGGTCCCTCTGAGCTCTGCTTACTTCTCTCTCCTTTTATATCTCCAAAGAGACAGACTCAAGATACAACCCAATCATGTAGATTGAATCCGACTTCATTAGCATCCCAGAAGTGAGGATTTACAACCTAGGATAACTATATCAGATCAGACTGATCTCAGATCACTTCATGGGTTTGATTGTATTATATTAGATCATATCATGGAGATGCTAACCCTGTCTTAACTGCTAAACCATT